>NW_024119065.1:0-13107 GCF_003073215.2 Triticum urartu
CATCCAACAGTCACTGCTTGTGCATCAACCTTTTTTTTAGGAAAGCCTCAAATCTGTGGAAAACAGCATACAACCCATCTGCCATTATTTCTAATAATTTACAGGCCATTTGCTAATTCTTAAGGTTTTTTTGGAGCCCATATTCTTTTTGTTAGCATTACAGCCCATATTGTGGCCATGGTTAAAAAATTATACAAAAATTTGCATATTTTGGTGCGGTCCGAACCGTTTTTAATCCTGAAATTCGACTCACATTCAAACTGATTTTAAAAATAAATGTATATCAATATAAAATCCAACAAATTTTCCATGCATAAGAATCAATGCAATTTAAAATCTCGAAATGAAAAAAAAATGAAACTAATTGCCAGTTTGATGTGTTTTAAAATGTACAGCCCATTTCTCATTACTGATAGGCCATTTTCTTGGCCAGCCGAATGAAGGTCTCCTCGTCTTGAAAGTTTGCAGCCCAACAGGCCTGACAAAGAGGCTTACTTGACAAATCACAAAAAAACTGGGCTAGCCATTTTCAGAAAGAACAAAAATACTACTGGGTTGGTCTGTGGTAAACATAAAAGAAAAGGTTGTCTAGACAGGCCAGAGTGCCCCGCACAGCCCAGTTGACACCCTACTTCCGTCTCAAAAACAAATTAGATAAATGCCACTCCAACTATGGCGATTCATAAAAATGCCACTGCAATTTTCAAACTTTGAAAAATGCCGCTGCAATTTTTGCAAACTTGGAAAACCGCCACTGCAATTTGCAAACTTTGAAAAACGCCACTCCAGACTTCGAAAAATGCCACTGGAAATGGCATGAAATGGCATTTTTCAAAGTTTGCAAATTGAAGTGGCATTTCTTGGAATCACCAGATTTGGGGTGGCATTTATCAAATTAACCCAAAAAATAATAATGCGGTGAGCTGCTGGGTCCCTGGTGTCAGCCGCTCGTTGTGCAATTCTCTCGTTTATTGACTACGTTGACAATGGCATGGGACCTAGATGTCAGAAATCCATTAGGAGGAGCCATTTTTATGGGCTTCAAATAAGGAGGCACTTGCTTGCGTACTGCCATGACCTTGGTGGGTCCCCTCTGTCATCCTCTCCACGTACAATCATCTCTTGATTGTGTACGCGTCAACCTAGTAGGCCCACAAGTCAGCCTTTAAACCTGTGGCGGACAAATACAACCCATTTAAAAAATAACAGCCCATTCCATACATTGAAACGGAAAGTTCAACATTCAAAGCAAAGTAACAGGTCTGATCTAGATATAGAGTACTGAACTTGCACGTTGACAACCATCATAGCCAAGTTAACTCTCTACTCCCACTAATAAGTACTAACTTACTCTTAGCTAACTAGACGATGCCGACCGCCATCTGCGGTACAAGCTAAACGCCGGCACCGGCATCCGCCGCCTCGCCTCGGGCTTGCCAGAGGTGCGATAGGGCACGTTGCTCGCGCGCGTTGTCCCTTTCCATGCCGGCGTGGTCCACCGAAGCTTCGTCTTCTAAGCGGGAAACCTGCTTGACGAGCTTGTAGTAAAATTCGGCGTCGCGAATGCGTGCGTGCCCGACAACCTCCAGGGCTATTTGTCGGGCGTCGGCCACCACATAGTCGGCCCAGTTGCGGGCTCTCTGCTCGCGACTCAGAGCGTTGGTGCATTGTTGCTCCATGTACCATTGGCACCGCAAATCGGCAATACGCTGCTCCTCCGCCAAGCGGTCACGCTCCAACAACTCATCATACTCCGCATTGCCATCTAAAGACTGATAGAATGCCTCCTCCCTCCGTCTGCCTTCTGGTGAAAAACCGAACACTAGTTATGGCGGTGACCGCCTCCGGCGTCGCCTATCGCGGACGGGTGGGGGCATGGCGGGCGTGGCGAGAGTGAGGATAAGTGGCGAGCGACGACGGGCCGGTGGGGCTTATGAGGATAGGGCGAGTTGCGTGATGGTTCCACAGGAGAAGCCCGGGAAACAATAATTATAGGCAGAAGGTAGGCGAACTAGCGTGTCGCGGGAAACGCGACGGTCATCATGGTCATCAGAATTCAATGCATAAGCAGGCATGTCTTAGTGTGCCAGCTTGCCGTGGAAAACTAGAAAAACTGAAATTATGACTGTGTCGTCCCGTCCCGTCAGTGGTGCGTCCCATCCGTGCTGGGTCGCACGCCGGCATGACGGTCAAACGAGTGCACTCGGATCATCAAGATGAGGTACTCCCTCCTTGTCAAAAATGATTCCACGGATTTAAAAGGCCCTTAACAATTAAAGCGCATCTTTTTCACATCAGTTAGCTGCCTTAATTACGGCCGGCTGCATGCAGCCACTCAGAATCGCTCGCAGCCAGTACGCGAAGCAGCATGCAACGAGTCGCAGCCGAGGGCACGCATGCAGCCACTATTTATCCGTGTAGGATCGAGTAGGTCCTTTCTTGAATTGAGCCCTGCAAACCAGAAAGGAGGTAGTACGTGCGTGATCTGCTATTTATCCGTGTAGGATCGAGTAGGTCGGATAGTGTACGTGTTGGATTGAGTAGGTCGGATGGTGTATGTGTACGATCGCATTAGCTGATGAACGTTAGCTGGGAGATATGGCATTTGCGAACATTTTTGCTGGCGGTTTCTTCAGATTTGCATGGCATTTTCTTCAGGGTAGCTTGTTAGTTTCTTCAGAGGTAGGCATTTTTATTCAAAAAACTGCCACTTCGGATCTTGCGTCGCAACTAAAACTGCCAGGAGTGCATTACTACATTAGTAGGCTAGCTAGTGATTGATCAGTAACTTGTAAACACTGAGCGAACAAAAATAAGGAACTAGTAGTAACTTGTAAACACTGTGAACAAAGAAATAAGGATCATGTTGTGCACAGCAGTAAGAGCCGATCTGTTCGAAATGTTCACACGAGACTCACAGGTCTGGCATTGTAATATGTTCAGATTAGTAGCCCAAATTCAAAACCAACTAGTATGATTCCCATACATAATATCAACATGTTAATGCATCTCAATGATTCACAGATCATATTCAAATATGTAGCTCCAAAAGCAAAGATCTAGAAAGAACATATGTTCTTCGTACTAACATGGATGCTTCTCTTGGCCAACATTCAGTACAGACTGAAACACAAATTTGTTTGTGAAGTCTACAACTCCTCTTGCAAACGTAAGCGGTTTCACCAACAGCTAGAACCATGAGAATGAACCACGCATGATGGAGGAACATCCACTGCAATATGATTTGGTCTTCTCTCGATCACACGGCGAGACTATTTTCGGACTACAATGTTTAACTTAGGAAAAATGATGCCCATTGTATAATCAGACCAAAGCAATGAAGCACCTAGTGTTGGCCAATAAATAGTATAGTACTACTTTTCTGCAGTCCATGAAGTGACTATCCAATCTTTCTATGTCTATTTTCAAATGGCACTGCATGCAGTGACTATACTATTCTCTTGTGCAGTTCAACCAAAATTGTGGTCACTTTGTTTGTTTGCCAAATAGCAACGGGCAGACATCTCTATTTGCACAAATATCAAGCAGCTAGTAAACATATACCCCACCTTGTATTTTTGGTTTAAACACATCTCTTCCGCTTAGCATCTGTCGTGTTTTGCACTGGACAATTTGATATGGTCATGTTTTGCCCTGGACAATTTCATACTGAATTGATTTGCTGGTTCAGAGCAGAAATATAGTGCCTATTCTTCATCAGGCCAATGATATCCATGTTCGCAGTGATGGAAGAGGTGAAATCGATACAACCAAAATTGAGCATCCAATCATTGAATCCTGTCCCGCACCTCCAATGTAGGTCCTCCCTGCCAATAAGTTCACATGCAAACCACTAGTATTACTATCTAATGACAGTACAAAAAGAGTAGTAAGATAGTAGCAAACCATGTACCTTCGTAATGAACAGCTCATAGTGCCACCAATTGGATATAAAGGTTTGGAAGAAAACATGCTCCTAATGTTGAACCATTTGGACTTTTTGTGCAGTTCCACTAAAATCGAGCATCCCTGTTTGCATAGATATTGAAAGTGTGATTACTATAAAAGTGGCACTAGTTGAATCATAGACTCACAAATATAACCATTCCAATTTCTAAATGGGAAAGGGTAGGAAGACTATTTCTAACCACCTGTTTGAAGGAATAAATAAGGCAACAATTGCTGATGTCAGGAAGGCATACATAGTTTTTTCTGAAAAATTGAACCTTTCCTCTTCTTTTAAGAATATTTTGTGCAGTTCAACTAAAATAAAATGCCATCACCGCCTTGACAATTCAGTGATATTGTACAAAAGGAAATGACTTAACATTACATCATGATATCAGGTATGTAGTCGACAGACATTAGAGACAAACATACAGACCTCCTCCGATAACATAATGAACATTAATTTTAACAAAGGTGTGACTAGCTTTACCGGGATAATTTGAGTGAACTCTACACCCTCTGTTCCTTAATATAAGACGTTTTCGCAGTTCAATTTAAAGTACCCAACGTCTAGTATTTAGAAAAACAGGTAGTAGTTTTCTTGAGCACATATCTGGGAAAGCTTGCCACACTTTATTTATGTCCATACGCTAATGCAACACCATTCGAATAGTACAAATATACACTAATCCAGTGGCTAGTGCAACAGTAGAGTACAATATAATGGTTTTACTGAACAGATTTCAATAAACTCTAGCACTGGAAGATTTCTATAAGAATTAACAATACAAAATGTAAAGGTAACAAGTTTCATCATTGGTATACTAGCTATGCATGAGCATTAAACCAAATACAAAAGTCTGAAGGTAACTAGCATTATTAACTAATGACAGTATAAAAAAATTCCAAACCATGTACCTTCAAGGTAAATATCATTTCGAACTCGAGGGGACCTAAAAATTGCTATCCCAATCTTGATAATCGGTCAAACATAAAAACTTGATCGAACGAATCAAGAGAACAGTCGGAGGAGGAGGTGCCCACTCTTGACCTTTCGTCTTGACATTGTAAAAAAAAATTGACTTATCTCATGAAAGTGAGGCATGTAATCTATAAGCATTAATAGTGCAAAAATCTGAAGGTAGTAACAAGATTCATCATTGGTATACTGGCTGTGCAATAGCATTAGAATGCCTTAGCTGAAAAATCTTTAATACATCCACATTCAATAGCTAACCCTGAAATAATCCAGTGACATTAAATGGAATTGCTTAAATTTATCAGTGGCATTAGACTGAGTGCGGCATTAGTTCAATGTGGCATCACTTTAGCAGCAGCATTGCTTGACTTGACTGCTGGCGTTATACTAACAGCAAAAAAGTGGCAATAAGAGCATGGGAGGCCCATTCAGACAGTGGGTGCACCAGTACGATGTACCTCCATGGATGCATAGAGTGGTGCGGGAGGTATGGTTGCCTAGAGCAACAAATATCCAGGCAACATATGTGGATTACGTCCCATTTTTGTTCTCTTTAGCCACTTTTTTCCTATGTGAGAACAACAAACCGATCGACCTGATCATTCTCTATTGTGTTGTCATGCCTTTCTATCCTTCTTCAACCAAGAGACACAAGACTCGTTCCTTAGCTACTGATTTTCCCCTTTTCAACCTAGATGCGGGTTCGATGCCTACTCTCTTGGACAGTACAGTCTCCCTTCCTTTCCTTATTCAACCCAGACATGGATTAGTCTGCATGAAGTAGGGTTTCCTTTAATAGTGCAAATTAAGGTTTTCGTCTGCGTGACCAGCTGAGCAGAGGATAGCAAATTGGGAAGATGGTGGAGTGGAAAAAGATCCACATCCAGCGACGTGGCAGATGGGGCAATAGAACAAGGGTATGGTTCGAAAAGAGGTAGCATACCTGAGGGTCGGCGGGAAGTGGCTTCGCTCGTGGTCGTCGTCCTCCGCACACACTACGACAGCGAGCTTGGGGACAGAGGCCATCCCGCGTGGGCGCTAGGTCTGAGAGGACGGCCTTGTCGTCAGTGCGTGACCTCGCTCGCCGACGAGGAGTGCACCAATGCTGCACGTCCTTTTCTTCCCCGACGGATCTGTGACCACCTGTGAGGAGGGAGAGAGAGAGACCGTCTTTTTTAGATCTGGAGAGAGGGTGATAGTGTGAGAAGCAAGTGGGTAGCCCTTAGCAAGAAAGTGCTGAAGCTCCAGCCTGTATATCTTTTTATACTACTAGTACTAGAGGTGGAGTAGTGGTAGAGTAGTTTATATTTTCTCTGCATACAGCACCAGTTAGTCATGCTTCAAAACTGTATGGCATGCCATTAAAAAAACAAAGTCGAGAAATAATGGGGCACTTCAGGACAACGCGGCCTGATCGCATTTTGCACGAGAAATGACACACCATGTTTCATTAACATGTGGTCCCGTTCCAACATGTAAGTGAGACGACGGTGAGTCTTTTTGTACAATTTCCGAACGGACATCTATGTAGGCCGGGGCGCCTCTTCGTGTACCGTGGCAACCGTCCACTGCCTCTTCGCCTTCCCCTCTTGATTTGGAACTGCTGTCGCATGCTCTTCCTCCCTCCTCCATTTGCCTTAACTCCCCCTTCTTCCATTCTTCGATCGTCTTCTCCATGGAGGGAACAAGCCATAAACGACCCCGTCATTCTTGCCCCGATCTGAAAGATGACGTGGTGGATGAACTCATTGATCGGTGCAACGGCATCACCTCGGCTAGCATGGCAGGGTTCTTCAAGACCATTCTCGACTCAAGTAATAACATCATTACAAGGAACCCAAGGGTCCAGGAGCAGTTTGATCTCCCTTATCTTCTTCGCTATAAGCCTGTTCACATGGGTGCGGACGATGGAGGCCTCACCTTGTGCAAGGAGTTGATGCTGCTTGATAATGATACGTGTGATGTCAAGATGCCATCGCATAAGGGTAAGGCCTAGGCTAGCGCAAATGGAGATTGGGTTGTTTATATTGGGTACAATTGCGAGTGGGAACTTGTGAATGTGTACACTCGTCAGCGGATTCCACTTCCAAAAATCTCAGACTACCCTGAAGTTGAGCACACAGATGATCTACGTACATTCAAATACGATCATGGTGGCTGTCGTCTACGGAAGATAGCAATTTGTCGTGTTCCCAACCTCTCTTGGAATTACGAGGAACTATGAAGTTGTTGCTATCTTTGACAAGCTTATTGCTGTCGTTACTGATTCCATGGTTCATCCATGGATATTGCTCAAAAATCAACTGATGTACAAGGATGAGTACTGTGATGCAACTGAATACGAGGATCTTGTGTTTGCTGCCACCACTCGTGGCACTATTTTTTCATGGGATCCTCGTAGTTTCGGTACGTTTGTCTTCCACCATAATTATAATTGTTTCATCCACATGCATGCGGGTTAGCAAGTTTCCTTTTACTAATTAACCTTCTTCTTGTGTTTCCAAGGTCCTGTGAACATTCCACCACCTATACTTGAAAAAAATTATAACCAAGGGGGAGATGACGATGGTGATGATCATGAGCATGAGGACGAGCAGAACTTATATACTCATTGGCGCCTAGCAACTAATTCCGGTGGATCACCTCTTCTTGTCAGTATACAGTGCAATGAGATTGTTACTACCGAGGGAGCACGTGTTGTCTCCCATGGTCGCCCTCTCTAGACCTATTCCAACACTCGTTTGCAGGGTATTCGGGATGGATACTAGAGTACTAGCACCAACACGTTCTCCCTGGTACAGTATTGATAGTCTTGGAGAAAACTCGCTCTTCCTTGGACAAAACTATCCAATGATGGTGAGAGGTGATCCAGCTGTTGTTGACACAATGTTACTACCATTTATGAGAAGCAACTGTATCTATACCTCGGACATTGCGGAGGTTCCCTACCCTGGTCCTGATATACGCTGCTTCAACCTGGATGATCAGTCCTGCGTTGCTCTCAATATTGACAATAGCTGGCCATTCCCAGAGCACCTATGGTTCAAAGCAACCGTTTGCAACGCCGAGGATTGGTTGAGTTGAAGTTCATTTCATTGCTTGTTATTTGTTGTGTGATGAAAACTTTAGTATTTACTAGAATGTTTTGTTGGAAATAATCTATAATCCAACATGTATCCTCGTTGTCGTTGTGTGTTGATGACTTGTTGTATGTAATGAATGGTACATTTGCAAATGCATGTCATAGACTCAATTTATGAATGGTTTTCGAGTCACTTCCTGGAGTGTGAGTCCCGTAGTGGTATAGCCAGCATCCGGTTAGTATATGAAGTTGCCACATCACATAGAGCCAACCTAATATTGAAGTATGCTAGCCCTCCACCGGCGCGCCGCTTCAAATGGCGGACGAAGTGAGAGGTCGCGTCACCTTGTGTCCAGATCTGAGATGCCACGTGTACTAGATGAATGACTCCAAGTTCGACCACCGTGATGCTAGGTGCGAGCCGAGGAACACTGTTGGAGAGACCCCCCCCCCTCATAATTTTCCTACGTTTGTCGTTTGATTCATAGGATAGAATGTTATAGGATTTTTTCCCTATGTAATCATGTTTTAATTAGCAATCTAGCATCCACTTCAACTTTTGTTTCACTTCCTTTGTTCCTATGAAGAGAGTACTTGCTCTAAATGATGTGTCGCTGCAAGAGCCGCCTATATTAATTAACCATGCTCTAAAAAGGTGGACCAGCTTTGGCTATAGTAGTACTGTACTAGGTTAGTAGGTGACCTTGCGCATGGATCTTCTCCTCTTCTGGAAGTCGAACAATAATGATGGTACTACAGTGGTACTTCTGGCAATCTGACACCAAATGATTTGTTTCACGTCCATCGCTTGTAAGCAAAAGTTTCTCCTTGTGCTGCGACCACCGCGCACGCGTTGGCGAGGGAGAAGGCGTAGTAAGCAAGCTTCTCGTCGTTCTGTGAGTTGACAGGACACATCAAAGTTACGTATTTATTTGTACTCTCTTCAAAAAGGGCCGACCATGTCCATGGCTACCATCCTGTGCTCTGTCATTGAGTACGTACACTATTCATGTGCCATCTTGGAGAAAAAATATTGTGTAGTACTAGGTGCCATCGAAGTGCACGGCTCACTTACGCACTGCATATCTCCATTTTCTTGCATGACACGCCACCTTGATGCTAGATGTCCCGCGTGTCATGGAGGCATATAGTATGATTTTTAAAATGGAGGCATATATATGTCATGCGTGTCGACAAAAGGATGAACAAAGCTCATGTCTTAAATGAAAGAGTGGAAGAACATAGATTCCCGACGACCGAGAAGGAGCGACAAACCTTGCAGTGGAGCGTTTGCACTCATAATATTTTATATTATTCAGCGATATAAAATCAACCAAATTTCACGTTCCTATACCATTCTATAGTATGAGAATAACTTTGAACGTAAGCCATTGATTCACTCTATCCAATGGTCATAGTTGGAAAATCCAAACAAAACCAAGCATTGGATCAACTCTTTTAGCACTTAGATTATTGTCGCCTGCCCACCTACCCCACCTATATATCCGCTCACATGTGATTACCACAGGAGCTATCCACTCAGATTGTATGTTAAAAAAATAAAGGTCGATAACTAATGCGGCACCTCGGGCCAACGCAGCCAGATCGCATTTTGTACGAGAAATTACACACCATGTTTCGTTGACATTTGGTCCCGTTCGAACATGGCAGTGAGACAACGGCGAGTCCTTTTGTACAATTTTCGAACGGACGTGTAGGCCAGGGCACCTCTTCGGGAACCGTGGCAAATTGGCAACCGTCCACCGACTCTTCGCCTTCCCCTCTCAATTTGGAAATGTTGTCGCACACTCTTCCTCCCTCCTCCATTTGCCTTCACCCTTTCCTTCTGCCATTTTTCGATCGTATTCTCCATAGAGGGAACATGCCGGAAACGATTATGTTATTCTTGCCCCGATCTGAAAGATGACGTGGTGGAGGAACTCATTGATCGGTGCGACGTCATCGCCTCGGCTAGCATGGCAAGTTCGTTCAAGACCATTCTTGACTCAACTAATAACATCATTACAAGGAACCCAAGGGTCCAGGAGCAGTTTGATCTCCCCTATCTTCTTTGTCGTGACCCAGCTGACTGGCGTGGGGACGAGGGAAGCCTCGCCTTGTGCAAGTTGATGCCGCTTGATAATGATACGTATGGTGTTAATATGCCATCGCTTGAGGGGAAGGCTTGGGCAGGCGCAAATGGAGATTGGGTTGTTTATATTGGGTACAACTGCGAGTGGGAACTTGTGAATGTGTACACCCGTCACCGGGTTCGACTTCCAAAAATCTCAGACTGCCCCAGAGGTTGAGCACACTGGTATTCTACGCACATACGCACATTTAAATACGGTCATGGTGACTATCTTCTACGGAAGATAGCAATTTGTCGAGTTCCCAACCGCTCGATGGATATTGCTCAAAAATCAGTTTTTGTACATGGATGAGTACTGTGATGCAATTCAATACGAGGGCCTTGTGTTTGCTGCCACCACTCGTGGCAATGCAATTGAATACAAGGATCTTGTGTTTGTTGCCACCACTCGTGGCACCGTTTCTGCATGGGATCCTCGTAGTTTCGGTACGTTTGTCTTCCATCGTAATTATAATTGTTTCATTCACATGCATGCGAGTTAGCAAGTTTCCCTTTACTAATTAACCTTCTTCTTGTGTTTTCAAGGTCCTATGAACATTCCACCACCTATACTTGAAATAATTTATAACCAAGGGGGAGATGACGATGGTGATGATCACGAACATGAGGATGAGGAGTGCCCATATACTCAGTGGCGCCTGGCAACTTATTCCGATGGATCTCCCCTTCTTGTCTATATACAGCCCACTGCTGATGTTACTATTAAGGAAGCAGGTGTTGTCTCCCATGGTCGCACTCTCCGGACCTATTCCAACACCCGTTGCATGGTATTCGGGATGGATACTAGTGTGCTAGCGCCAACACCTTCTCCCTGGTATAGTATTGATAGTCTTGGAGAAAACTCGCTCTTCCTCGGACAAAACTATCCAATGATGGTGAAAGGCGATCCAACTACTGTTGACACAATGTTACTACCATTTATGAGAAGCAATTGTATCTATACCTCAGACATTGCAGTGGTTCCCTACCCTGGTCGTGATATAGTTTGCCGCTTCAGCCTGGATGATCAGTCATGTGTTGGTCTCGAGATTGACAGTAGCTAGCCCTTCCCAGAGAATCACTTGTGGTTCAAAGCAAGTGTTCCCAACATCGAGGATTGTTTGAGTTGAAGTTCATTTCATTGCTTGTTATTTGTTGTGTGATTAAAACTTTAGTACTTATAATGTATCCTCATTGTCGTTGTGGGTTAATGACCTGTTGTATGTAATAAAATGATATGCCTGTGATAAACTTACTAAATTTATGAATGGCTTTCGAGTCGCTTCTCTGAGTGGGTGTTGCGACGAGGCAAAAAAACTATTTTACGAATACATAATTGTACATCCATTGAAACAGGTTATTAGATGAGGCTAATCAACAATAGTACACTATTTGTACTAGCTTCACATGATGCACTATCTCTACGTCTACATACGTAATACAACAAGTTTTAAACTTGAGACCAGCCACCCACCCTCACAAAGAACACTTTTTAACCTAGCATAGACTCCGGGAAATTTGGCCATAGTGTGAGGTGGGCCATATGTTAATGTGTTCGCCGTACGTAACCAGCACCTCAAATCCTCGATACTACTACTATTATATACTACTACTTGGAGTACTAGTATGGTGGCATGGGCCAGAACAAGCATTCACGTCCAGGAGTACGGCACACGCCACCAGCACGACTTCCATCTGACACCATATTTCTTGGAGTCCATGCTACAACTATCTCTTCAACCTCGTCGTTTCTCTAACTCACCCATCGCGCGGCGGGCGAGGTGGGGGTTTGCCGATAGTCGGTTTCCTCAACTGCGGTCCCACTTGTAAGGCCATGTAACACTCCGAGAATCACGCTACAGTAACTTCACACTAATGATGCCAAGTCATCATCATCATGCCCTAAGAAAAATAATTAAGAATACTTCAACCTCTTTCAAATTTAAAATGCAAGTCAAATATTTATTTCTTCAAACAGTAAAAAAAAATGTTCACATTATCCTATAAATTCCCCTGACCATTTTCATGTTGGAACCAGCCTCTTTTGAATTCTCAAAATGGCCCTGGGAAATATTTAAGTGGATCAACAGCAATTTACTTGACCTTTTCTTTTTCTAAAAATGTTTAAATATCTCCAAATGTCCCCAAACGTTGCCATCCACTCCATGATATTGCCTTTGATTTATTTGCCAAATATCATGGGCAAAATAAATGTTTTGTTATCTTTTAAAATGCAACAGAAATAAAAAAAGTAACAGGCAGAAAAGGAATAAAAACTAAATGCGTCTCCTGTACACTTTGACCCACCATGAGCAGTACCCAGCCCAGCCCATCTCACCATTATCTTCAATCCCTATTCATCCATGGCGCCGTGGCTGTTGCCCGCGCATCCATGGCCGGATCCTCCACGCGGCAGCCATCCGCCGCTCCCCGACGCCTATTAGGTCGCCGTCGACCCCCTGCAAACCCTAACCTCCATTCGCCCCTCTCCTTACTCCCTCGTCCTGTTCTGGACGTGCCCAACGCCGTCATCGCCATGCCCTCGTCGATCCCATGGCCACTTCCCTCCCCGTCCCCTACGACTGCGCCAGGAGCTCCTCCCGCCTCCGCTGCTTCCTCTACGCTGAAGAACGTGAGCCGACTGCCTCTGCTTCGACCGGATCGAGTCGTTCCCCTTCTCTGCACCGCCGACGCCATTGCCGGAATTCGTCGCCTCCAAGCCTCCCCCGAGCCCGCTATGCACACCTACAGGCTCACTGTGAGCTCCTCTTCCTTCCCCCTCACCTCTCTTGCACGAGCTCGTCCTCTAGGCCATAGGACCGTCATGGCCGAAGCTTGATGCCGCGCGGCTGGTCGCCGGCGTCACTCCAGTGGCCTACTGGTCACACGCGTGTGCCCATCATCTTCGCTGGATCGTGTAGGTGCTCCCCTAGCCTCATGCTCGTCGTGTGTGCGCCCGTGGCTTCG
>NW_024119066.1:0-10866 GCF_003073215.2 Triticum urartu
CTCCTACAGAAAACGATAGCCACCATCTCATCGAAACATCGGGACACCTTTGCCTCTATCAGTAAGTCGCGGACTTGAGCTTGGGGAGCTTCTCTTGAGTGTAGCCTTGAGGTTCTTGTGGGCAAAGATGCCGAATATCCGAAGGCGAAGATTCCTTGAAGTCGCTTGGCGAAGATGCCAAGGGAGATGGTGAAGTCGTCGAGCGGTTGTTGGTGTTGAGCTCTTGACCTTCACGTTCTTGTTGTTCATGGTGTCGATGCCGATGTGATCTTGCTGGAGATGGTAGCTTGGAAGGATGTGCTCTTGAGCGTCTTCTCGAAGATGAGGAAGATCGCTTGTAGGCCTTGATGAGGGCTTTGATCTCCTCCATTTGAGCATCCATTTTGGCGTTCAAGTTGTTCGCCGCATCGAACTCGTGTTATTGTTGTAGACAGGAGGGACTGTGCTTTGCCTATCCATCACAAGACTCGAGTAGAGGTGAGTAGGAAATGAGATAAACAATACCAAGTTACCTTTTCCCAAAGTTGAGGATGTATCCCGTTTCACTCAATGTGAAATGAAAGAATAATGGAATTGGTACGGACTTGTTCACTCACACCTATCAAGTAAAGCTTATGGAGTATCTTGGTGAGGATAGTGGCACAAAATTTTGATGCAAAATGTTAGCAAGAGTCAATAATATTGAAAGAGAATCACAAATTCGCAAGTGAAACAAGTAGACCAATAGCAAAGAATGGCACACGGAAACACAGACACAGATAGATAAATGGGGTCGTGCAACCAAGGAATGAGCACAAAATGTGGAGTCCACGGAAAATGCTCGTGTTGCAAAACTCAAGAGAGACGCTAGCACGATAGATCTATAGGCGGATACGACACTTGTGCACAACCTATGAGATGCAAAATCTATCAACAAGTAGGCCAAAGTGCACTATGATACGATGCTATGGCTCTTGCTTACAAGCTTCTTTGTTTTTCTCTTTGCTTAAAATCTTATTCTTTCTTTGGTATGGCACTATGAGAAATGCACAAACCAAGATAGCAATTGTGTATATGCGGGAACAATCTTGTGACACGAGAGATGATATGATGATACCAAGATGATATGGTATGAATGCAATGGAAGGTGTAGATCACTGATGTGCACACGTAACATTGCTGGCAATACTCAGATGGCTAGTCTCGATAGGCAAGTAACGCAAAATGGGCTAGGGGTTATCAATGCAATTGCAAGGGGAATGTACAATGGTGTCTTCGAGGTTACCGTCCTTATGTACAATGATGACCTTGTGTCGATGATGAGTGGCGGCGTTCTTGATGTCGAACCATTCCTAATTAGCTAAAACAACTTAGGAAATGGAAAAAACGTGAACTCAAAATCTCAAATGTCAAATGTCAAATGGTGGTAGCGGGAAAGTGGTGGTGGTTTTGTGGAAACTCAATGGGATTGCGGAAATGCAATGATGGGTTTGGGAGTAAGCAATGTGGAAGTGGAGGTTATGTTGGTGGACTATACACAATGTCGAAGTTGAGATCACAGTCCCTAAGTAGCTGAAACACCTTAGGAGACACAACACACAACTCAAACAAGCTCAAACAAAATTTGGTAATGTTGAGGTGGCGGAAGTGTATGGTGGGCACGCCTATGCGGAAGTTATGGTGGTGGTTGATGAAGAAGCAACCGTCCCTAAGTAGCCGAAACACCATAGGAGACTCAAGCAACCACTAATGCTATGGGGAACAAAATGGGTTAGGTTGCGGAAGTCGGTGTTGGTAATGCGGATGATGTGGTTAAGGCCCTAGGCAAAGATGCCAAAGTTCCAAAATTTTGATGGAGTCTAATGATTTTGGAAGTATTTTTGTGGTATGAGGGATGTCAATAGCTTCAAAATGAGCTATATAACGTCAAAAACGGAGTTCGGATGAGTTAGTTATGGCCGAAACAAAAATCAGCTGAAGTCGATATCTACTGGGACCGGACGTCCGGTAAGTGTCGGATGTCCGGTGGACGGATGTCCGAAAAGTCCAGAAATCCGAGATTTCAGCTTTGTTAGGTGGTTCCGGTCGTCAGGTGAAGGTCGGACATCCGATATATCGGGGTCAACGTGATATTTGAGTTCCGAGACACGATTTTGGGCGGAAATTGGGGATTTTGGGGTCAAAATTGATGAGATTTCGTGGATGGAAAGTGGGGAAACTTGGGGGAAAACTAGATCCACTTAAAACCAACCAAATCCATGGATCAAAATCACCAAAACTTCATCAAACGAACAAATCACAAATAAAATTGGTGTTATTTTTGGTAGGGATTTTCAAAATTTAGGAGGAAATCAAGCAAAAGAAGGCTAGAAAACAATGGGGAGACTCCAAATTCATGATAAACATGGCTCATGCTGCCATATTATGTAGGGTAGAACCCTAGATGCCCGATCTTTCACGAAATGGAGGGGATCCCGTGAAGAACACGAAGAACATGAGGGGAAACACAAGGGAAAATGAGAGGAACACTCAAGAACAAGTCCGATCACACATCCACTAGACAATCAAACACACAAGATTCACAAGGTACATGAACAACAAAGGGAAAGATACAAGGTAAAGTTCATCTCCGTGAGGAGGTCTTGAGGGGGGTATTCCTGTGAGGGGTCTTGAATCCGCTTGGGATCTTCTCCGAAGAGGTCGTTGACTCCGATGGAGATGTAACCAAGTGGATGAGCAAAGCTCTATCTCTCAAATGAGCTAATCCTTTGCTAACCCTAGAAAGGAGGTGGAGGTGGTCTATTTATAGTCTAAGCCATGAAGGGGTAAGTGGGAAAGGGATACAAGGCCAAAGACCCGGCGGCGCACAGGCAGTGTCGGATGTCCAGTTAGGATTGGACGTCCGGTCTCTCGCGGGGGTCCGGACGTCCGAGGGTGTCGGACTTCCAACGTTTCCTCTTTGGACTAGTGGCATCGGTCGTCCGGTCAGCGTCGGTCGTTCGGGCGCTGGGACTTGTTGGACGTCCAGTGGTCGTCGGTCGTCTGGCTGCTGTAGTGTCTTCGTATGCTGTTGTCGATCTGGCTGGTGGAGTCTCGAGGCAT
Source organism: Triticum urartu (assembly GCF_003073215.2). Taxonomy (NCBI): domain Eukaryota; kingdom Viridiplantae; phylum Streptophyta; class Magnoliopsida; order Poales; family Poaceae; genus Triticum; species Triticum urartu. Next base: position 3,082 of record NW_024119066.1, read on the forward strand.
CGGACGTCCGGAGATCGTCGGTCGTCGAGAAGTCATCGGATATCCGAGAGTTGGAACTTGTAGCAGCTCTGTTTCTTCCGTGTTCTCTTCCATGCTTCCCTCATGGATGGCGTAGTTGTTCCTTGGCGCTTGCACTCGTCCTCGTCATCCGTGAAGCTCCGGCAATACCTATGCATGCACATGAGATGAATGTCAAGTAGTATACCATCCTTGAAGCGGTCAAGTGAGCACGTGTAAAGGAGATGATTCACCTTTATATATGTGTAGTGGAGGTCGCACGTGTCCCTTGCCAAACGGACTCTTGACATGGTGATATCTGTAGGATGCTCCGCCTCAATCATTCCAAGCAAATGTGTGAGTGGGAGAGAAGAAAGAACTATACAAAATTACCTTGACCGATGTTGAGAATGGATCAAAGATCACTCAATGATGTACCAAGGAAATAGCATAATTGGTACCATATCTCATCAATCGCTCACACCTACACAAAGAAAGCTTATGGTGGAGATCGGTTAGGATGGTGGCACAAAATTTATGTGATTGTTAGTGAGACTCAATAATGTTGAAAAAGATTCGCAAATTTGCAAATGCAAAAAGTAAACCAATAGCAAGATATGGTACACGGAAACACACACACACGAAAAGATAAATGGGGTCGTGCAACCAAAAATGAGCGGAAAATGTGGAATCCATGGAAAATACTCTTCTTGCACAACGCTAGAGAGACGCTAGCATGACTGCACAATAGGCGGATACAAGACTTGTGCACAACCTACAAAGCAAAAGTGCAATGACTTCTATCCCAAGTATACTATATGTATGGTGTTCCTATGATATGAACCAAGATGATCCAGTATGACAATCTTAATGTAGTATGATGCTATGGTTCTTTCTTAAAAGCTATTTTCTTATCTTTTCCTTTTTCTTAAAAGCTTGTTTGGCTCTTTCTCTTTTGAGCTCTTTCTCATGCAAAACTTCACGAACCAAGATAGAAATTGTGTATATGCTATGACAACCTTGTGACACAAGAGATGATATCAAGATATCGATACCAAGATGATATGATATATGCAATGCTCTCTAATGTGCACAAGTGATGTTGCTGGCAATACTCAAAGGCTAGTCTTGATAGGAAAGGTACGCAAAATGGTCTATGGGATTATCAATGCAATGGTAAGCAGTAGACAAAGGTGTCGTCGAGGTTACCGTCGATGGTTACTCGTTTGTAAACAAGGACGGATGACGGTGAAGTGGTCGGTGTCGATGACGAGTCCGTGGCGAAGATGAGCGGCGGTGATGTTGATGTTGAACTGTCCCTAAGTTGCCGAAACGCGTTAAACCGCAACTCAAATTCTCAAAACAAAATGTGTCAAAATTGTCGGAGTTGGTAGCGGGTAAGCGATGGTGGTATGCACAAGTGATGGTGGTATTCTAGGTCAAAATTGGCAAGAATTAGGCGGGATACGGAGCGGTGGATGGAAGTGATGCTACCAGGGGCCGGATATCCGGTGTGGCTGGATGTCCGGTCTGGATCCGTGGATGAATTTGATGAACCCATGGGGAAGAAGGCAATCTAGGGCAAAATTCAAGATATTTTGTGGATTAAAATTGGGGAAAAGATGGGGAAAAGCTAAATCTACCTGCTACACACGAAATTCGTGGATCAAATCCAACAAAACTTCATCACACCAACAAATCACACACAAAATTGGGGGCTATTTTTGTGAGGATTTTCGAGTTTGGGACAAAATTAACAAAACAAGGCTAGAAAACAGGGGTAGGGGCTCCAAATTCATGATCAACCTAAGCTCATGATACCAAGATGATGTAGGGTAGAAACCCTAGGGCCGATCTTTCATGATTTGGAGGTGATCCTATGACGAACACGAAGAACACGAGGGAAAACACGAGGGGAAACATGAGGGGAGACACTCAAATCAACGAAAACAATCACACATGTGCTAGATCCTCAAACATAAAGAGTGATACAAGATCCACTATCAACAAAGGACGATACAACTAGTAAGTTCTTCTCCGTGAGGATGTCTTGAGGGGTCTTCCCATGGGGGGTCTTGGATCCACTTGGGGGATCTTCTCCATAGAGGTGTTGAACTCCGGTCGAGAAGGGGATCAAGTGGATGAGAAAAGCTCTATCTCTCAAATGAGCTAAACCATTGCTAACCCTAGAAAGAGGGAGGAGGAGGAGTATATATAGTCTAGGTGGGCGAAGGGGTACATGGGCCTCGTTCCTTTACTGCACGCAGACAGACGGGGACGGATATCCGGGCGTCGGGCCGGATGTCCGGGCCTTCACGTGGGGCAGGATGTCCGGGCCAGGGACCGGATGTCTGGGATGGCATGGCCGGTCTCCGTGGTCTCTATATAGGCGATGTCTGAATTTTCGGGCTGGAGGTCGGATGTCTGGCAGCTTGGGTAGAGCCGGATATCCTGTCCCCTGGCCGGATGTCCGGGCTGGCGAGGTCCACCTTCGGTGACATTCTGTGATGGGAGCCGAAATTCCGGGCGGGGGCCGGATGTCCGGGGCCTAGGCCGAATGTCTAGGCCATGTAGCTTCGGCTGGGCAGTTGCTATGGTAGATGCTCCACGGGGCGGATGTCCGGGTCCTAGAGACTTCTCCGGTTCCTTCCGCCATTCCTCTTCATCCGTGAACTTGGGGACATGTCCATCTTCACGTGCATCTTCCGAAGGGCCTTCTTGGCACTTGATCATGCACAACATTCCGAAGTTAGGTAGTAGCCATGTATCGAGTGGATCATATGGAATATCACGAAGGAAGGAAGTCACCTCGGTCTCCAGAGTTGTAGCTCGTGCTTGTGTCATCGGTCCTCTTGGCACTTGGTGAGATGATGGTAGGTCCATGGGGATGACCATAGGATGCTCCGCATCACCCCTTCTTGGGAAAGATCTGACCTCCCATCGAAATCCTCATCACCATGATAGGGTGAGAGATCTTTGACGTTGAAGATAGCGCTCACAGAGTACTTGTCGCGTGGTAAGTCGATCTTGTAAGCATTGTTGTTGTAGCGCTCGAGCACCTTGAAGGTTCCGTTGGCTCGTTGTTGTTGCTTGGACTTGTGTTCATTGGGAAAGCGTTCCTGGCAAAATTGTAGTCATACAAGATCTCCAATATTGAATATCATGGGTTGCCTGTTGATATTGAGCTTGGTTGCGAGTCGTTGTACTTGGCGCTCAATGGTGTGCCTTGTATCTTCATGCATCTTCTTGAGGTAGCTCACTCTTACGCTCACGTCCATGTTGATGCGCTCGTGTAGTGGTAGAGGTAAAATGTCCAAAGGGGACAACGGGTTTCAGCCATAGACCACCTCGAAGGGGGACTTGCCGGTAGTAGAGTGTCTTGCGCGGTTGTAGGCGTACTCGGCGATGGGTAAACACTGCTCCCACTCCTTGATGTTCTTCTTGATCAACACATGAAGTAGAGTGGAGAGTGTTCGGTTCGTGACCTCCATTTGGCCATCAGTTTGAGGACGGTATGTCGTAGAGAACAAAAGCTTGATTCCGATCTTGGTGCATAAGGTCTTCCAACAGTAGCTCAATAACTTGACGTCACGGTCCGAGACAATCGTCTTTGGCACTCCGTGTAAGCACAAGAATTCGCTACAAAAAGATTTGCAACATGTGAAGCATCGTCTATCTTGTTGCATGGGATGAAATGAGCCATCTTAGAGAATCATTCCACAAGAACAAACACAGAATCTTTGCCGGTTTTAGTTCTAGGTAAACCAAGCACAAACTCCATACTAACATCTTCCCATGGGTGATACAGAATTGGAAGTGGCATATATCATGGGAGCTTTAGACTTAGCTTTGCGACATGTAGAGCATCGGTTGGTGAAGCGTGAGACGTTGTGGAACATCTTGAGCCAAAAGTAGTTCTTTGAGAGCGTAGCAAAGGTCTTGTCACGTCCAAAGTGTCCCATAAGTCCTCCATGAGGTTCTTGCAAAAGTAACAAGAAAAGAGAAGACTCGAAAATACATAGTTTGTTAGCTCTCATGAGATAATCATCTTTGATGTAATAGCGTTCCCAAGATGTATGAGTAAAACATTGGTATAAGGAATAGCAAAAGCAGGATCATGCCCATACAAGTCCTTTGGGTGCTAAAAGCCAATGACATTCAATTCAAGTTTGTTAACAAGCATGCAGATAGGGGGAAAGAGCATCCACCACAACATTTTATTTTCCTTTGATGTATTTAATGACATAAGGAAATGACTCAATGAACTCACTCCACTTAGCATGACGCTTGTTGAACTTAGTTCGACCCTTAAGGTACTTAAGCGTTTCATGGTCGGTATGAATGACAAATTCATGAGGGTGAAGATAATGTTCTCACTCACGCAAGACTCGCACTAAAGCATATAGCTCTTGTCATAGATGGGATACTTGAGTTGCGCTCCGGAAAGTTTCTCACTAAAGTAAGCAATTGGATGCTTCTCTTACATTAACACACCTCCTATGACATTACCGCTAGCATCACAATGAACTTTAAAGGTTTTGTCAAAGTTGGGTAATGCAAGCACGGGAGCATGTGTAAGCAAATTCTTAAGCTCATTGAATGCGGTATCTTGGGATGGTCCCCAAATAAATGGTGCATTCATCTTACTCAAGGCATGCAAGGGAGATGCAATTGTGCTAAAATCCTTAACGAATCCATGATAGAAACCGGCTAAAGCAAGAAAAGTACGCACTTGTTGCAAGTTGGTTGGTTGAGGCCAAGTTTTAATAGCATTGATCTTAGATTCATCTACATGAACACCCTTAGAAGACACAACGAAACCCAAGAAAACGAGCTTATCAACAACAAAAAGGCATTTGTCCATATTAGCATAAAGGCGCTCTTTTCTAAGAGTTTGCAACACGGTTCTAAGATGGGTTACATGATCTTTGAGAGATTTTCTAAAGACAAGGATATCGTCAAAATAGACCACAAGAAATACTCCAATGTAGGGGCGAATAACAAAACGCATGACTCGCATGAAAGTACCGGGCGCTTCGAATAAACCCATTGGCATAACAAGCCATTCATATAAGCCAAACTTGGTCTTAAATGCGGTTTTCCATTCATCACCTTCTTGGATGCGTATTTGATAGTAGACACTTTTAAGATCAATTTTAGAGAAAATTGTGGCTCTGCTAAGCTCATCTAGCATATCATCAAGGCGTGGAATAGGATATCTATACTGAACGGTTATAGTATTGATAGGACGACAATCGGAACACATGGGATATGTACCATCTTTCTTGGGAAAAAGGATTACCGGGGTGGCACAAGGGCTCAAGCTTTCACGTACATGGCCGTTGTCAATGAGTTATTGTACTTGTCGTTGGATCTATTGGTTTCCTCGGGGTTGACGCGGTAGGGTGCCTTATTAGGAAGAGGTGCTCTGGGGATGAGGTCGATACGGTGTTCGATGCCTCAAAGGGGAGGTAGACCCGGAGGTAGCTCGTCGGGGAATACATCTTGGAATTCCTACAATAGAGGAGATAACACTAAAGGTAGATTGTGAGAGGTGTTAGTTGTTGTTGCCTCGTTCTTGCATAAAAGGACATAGTGCATAACAATTTGTGGGTTCTCACACACTTCTCTCATCTAACTTTTGGTGGCAAATAGTACTAAGTTTTTCTTGTTGCTCATCGGGGAGGCACTCATTTTGGGAATGTGGTTCTCACTCCCTTTTGGTTGGCTCACTCTCTCACTATTCTCTCCATGATGTGTGATTGCTTGCTTGTCGGTGATCACTTGGCTTGGAGAGATAGGTCATAGCACGTACTCCTTTCCCTTCATCTTGAAGCTATAGTGATTGGTTCACCCATTGTGAATGACGCCACGGTCAAATTGCCATGGTCGTCCAAGTAGGAGGTGGCAAACGGACATCAGAACAACATCATGTTCCAACATGTCTTCATATGCTCCTATCTTGAAGGAAACTTGCACCATGTGCTCCACTTGAATAGTGCCGGAGTCACTTAACCGTTGGACCTTGTAGGGGAGAGGGTGCTTCATCTTGACCAATTGGAGCTTGGAGCGTAGTTCTTCACTTGACAAGTTATGGAAACTTCCTCTGTTGATGATGACCTTCATGGACCTTCCATTGATGCCCACCTTGGTGTGGAAGATATGGCATCTTTGGTCTTTGTCTTGTTGATGTTGAAGAGTCAAGACCTTGGAGACAACGAGAGCGGGGATCGAATCTTCGTCATAAAAGACTTGATCATCTTCATCTTCGTTGATGCGCCGATGCATGGCCAGTTGCTCAAGGGCTTCCATTTCTTCTTCACTCAAGGGGTCATAGGTACCGTCGTCTTTGAGGATCATGGTGCCTCTGTTGGTCCATTCGAAGCACTTGTGGCCTCGGCCGCCGCATGTGAAGCATTTGATGGAACTTGTCTTGATGGTCTCATCCGGTGGAGTTGTAGATGATGAAGAATTCGATTTGAAGTTGCTTGTAGTTGGAGCACGACTTGAGGTTGTCAAAGTTTTATTGTAACTTGACTTGTCGCTATTGCTTGGTGAAGCTTTCATCATGGAAGAAGGTGCCGACGTCGTTGAAGCTTTATTGTTGGAGAAGCCATAGGACATGGAAGAGAACTTGGCATACTTGAAGTCATCTTGCACTTGTCGCTCTGCCTAGGTGGCTTGGTGCACTAGTTCGATGTGGTTGGAGTAAGGTTGGAAGTCGGCGATCTTCTTGATAGGGTGATTGAGTCCATTCAAGAAATATGCCATATTTTGCTCATCATCCTCCGTGACATTAGCTTGTATCATTGTGATCTCCATTTCTCTGTGTTCCTTGCTTGAGTAGTTGTAACTTCTTGAAGAGGTCGCGATTGTAGTAGGTTGGCACAAAGCACGCTCTCATGACATCCTTCATTTGCGCCCAAGTTTTGATGAGTGGTTCACCTCTTGCGTCACGCCGCTCAAGGACTTGTTCCCGCCAAATGAGGACATAGTCTTGGAACTCAAGGGATGCCATGGCGATCTTTTCTCTTCCTCATAGTTGTGCAAATGGAAGATCTTGTCAACCTTCAATGCCCACGAAAGGTACTCTTCGGGATAATTGCTTCCGGAAAACTTAGGCATGGTGAACTTGAGCTTGCCGTAGCGTTGTTATTCATTGTGTCGGGGTCAAGGGTGACGGCGTCCTTGACGAGGAGGATTGTATCCCTCAACTTGCTCTTGGCATGGAGATTTTTCATTGTTGTATTGCTCTTGGCAAACTTGAGGTTCTTAGTGAAGTTGTGGAGGAGCTTTTCTAGATTGTGTAGGAGCTTGCGGGACTTTTCAGTGCAATCGTGCTTGATAAATCCTGTCTTGAACTTTGTCACGAAGTGCTTCTTCTTGCTCACGCGTATGTCGGCTGTGTGGGGCGACATTGCGACTTGTGTCTTGGAGGGCATGTTGCGCCTCAAGTGCTTGAGCTTTGCGCCATTGTTGTTCTTGACGTTGTGCCTCAGCATCTTGTGCATCTTGGTGTTGGTGTGCTCGCTCTTCCTCTTGTTGGCATAGGCGTTGCCGCTCTTGTGCTTGCGCAAAGGTAGCCTGATTTTGACGATGTCAATGTTCTTGCGCTAGAAGTTTCTCTTGAGGGTCGGTGTCATGTATAGGATTACGGTTTGCTTGACGGTCTTGGCACGTCACTCATCGAAGAGTGATTCTTGTCGGTGTACTTGAGCCGGAGATTGTGTCGTCGGAATGTCAACTCGAGCGGCTCCGTCTTGAATAGGATGAAGTGGTAGAAGAGCG
>NW_024119067.1:0-14051 GCF_003073215.2 Triticum urartu
TCTTTCCCTCTCCTACCTTTTATTTAAATCAAGTTTTTTTCTTAAAAAATAAATCAAGTGTTTCTTTTTGTTTTTCCTTTAGTACTGACACATTCATCTCTCTTTCTTTTATTGCGGGGTAAAAAAGTTTTATTTTAAGATTATAAATTTACAGTCACGAGGCAGAAATTCATCACTACATGTGGGCCTTCTGGTTCTCTCTTAAGAATTTGATCTCCAAGGCAAGATAGGGCCGCAGAAGAATTCGACTGCACGATAACTGGAAGCTCGGTATGTTGCATGGTCAAGGCCATTCCCTGCATCAAAGCATGTATTTCCGTTTCCAGAGCATCATTACAATGGAATGGAAATCTATAAGCAGAAAAATCTATACTACGAGGTTATGATGTAATATCTTCATTTCTAATTAGTTAGAGTAGAGTTAATGCAATTGGTCTCATGAATTATACAGTTCAAGTCAGTGATAGTAGACCTTCGATTAAGATCTACGCAACTAATTTGTTTTTTACACTTTCGTGTGCTGCAATGGAATCATAAATATTTCAGCAAGTTAATGTAACTATGTGAAAATATGGATTTTATGTGCCAACGAAACCAAACCTTATCTGCTTAAGACGGTTAATGTCGTTTTTGGGAGGAAATATGTAGGGGTGGGGGGAATCTAAATGGAGATAAAGGGGCCATATGTAGGAGAGAGGTTAGAGCATCTACAGCCGCCTTGGCAAATCCATCCCCTTATACGTCTGCAAACGCGCTCGGGCGCATCCGCATAGGTATTCGGATAGACCCTCTTATCTCGTGCCCGACATCCACATATCTTAAATACGGACTATCAAATACATGCAAATCCATGCACGCCCATCATGCACACCAATGTTGCACATAAATAACAACCGTTGGTAATGAAAGTACATAGTTCTTATATGAAATTCATTTTAAGTGCACAACTCAAATATTAGTTTTTTGGTTTCCATTATGGGTCCACATGCTCCACGAGATCGGTGAGTAGCTACGCGTGCACCTGATGATCTCGAATATTCTGATGCATCTACAGAAAGTTCATAAACCGATTTGCATCTTGATCTTTCAGAATTTGAACTTGTTCTCCAGGCACTTCAAAATTATTGGTTTATGCAACATCATCACCCTCATCCTCGTCAATCATATTGTGCAAAAAAACACAACATATCATGAGCTGCCATAAAGTTTCTGATTTCCACATCATTGCAGCTCCATGAACAATTCTCCAACGAGTTTGAAGCACTTCGAGTGTCCTCTCCACATCCTTCCTAGCCGATTCATGCATTGTTGCAAAGTGGCTTTGTTTCTTTTCGTGTGGTTCGGATATGGTCTTGACAAATGTCGCCCACTTAGGATAGATGATCGGCGAGTTAGTATCCCATGTTGTAGTCACGGTCGGTGATAGTGTAGTTGCATGGCGGTGATTCCCCATTACAAAGCCTCCGAAGAAAGCATGGAAAATCCATAAGTCATGTGATGCCACTACTTCCAATATGATGGTGGCCTCTTGGCTGTGACCTTCATACATTCCCTGCAAAACTTTGGGGCAGTGCTTTCCTTGGCAATGCATACAAGCAATTGATCCGAACATTCCTGGAAACCATCTGGCATCTCCAATAGCCAACAACTTCTCTATGTCCTGCACATTTGGTCTCTCAGATACTCTACTCCAAACACCTACATCATGGCGTAGGCAAACTTGACAGTAGTCTTCACGCACGTGCTCTCCCCCATCCGAACCATCTCACCAACGACATATGCGTCAGTACCAAGTGCAAGCATCCCCAGAGTAGCTATGCATTTCTCCTTAGCACAGAAAGAGAGTTGGCCGCAACAATCCCTTGTGAGCTTAAAGTAGTCATCGTGTGCCTCCACTCCCTTCACAATGCACAAAAATAATGTTTTTCGCATGCGAAAGCGGCGACGAAACCATGCATCATCCGGAAAAGTTGGGTTCGGAGTAAAGTAGTCCTTGTGTAGTAGCAGTGCTGCGGAGAACTATCCCGATTGATCACTTTTCTCCTTTTGATTGAGCCCTTGAAGTTGAGAATATGCTCCACCTGCCGGTCGATTTCCTCTTGCATGCTCATGAGCATGATCATGTCCACTTCTTTGTTTAAATCCGACGAATCAAAGAACTCATCTTGAATAATTTGATCAAGTTCCGTGGGTCCATACTTCTCGTCTGACGAAGCATTGGAATTCATTGTTTTCCCTACAAATAAATCATAAAAAACAAGTCGGACAATGTGTCGAACAGAGTGCAAGGGGCGGCCCGAAAGCTGCCAAACGTATGGGGTGGTCTGGGTTGGCGACGACGTCCCCGACGGCGAGCATGGGAGAGAGGACTATTGTGCCGGTGCCGGCGGCGCAGAGGCTCAAAACGGCTACGGAGCAAGGGTGGTGGCGGAGCTGCGAGACGTTTGTTGTGGATGTGAAAAGAGAGATGACAAAACAAATGGATCATGTAGGTCGATGGTGGATTTGATGCAATTTGTTGTGTGATAGAGCTGTTGGGTTATGAGGGGTGCCGGTCAGCACGAGCGTTTGAGACGCCTATGGGGTCGCTTTATTGTGGCCGGTCACTGATCGAGCCGTCTGTCCGAGCGTTCGATTCAGGTTTGTGGTGTCGGCTATAGATGCTCTTACGAGAAGGAATAAGCTCAAAGAAAACATTATTTTTATTTTAAAATTGTATTGCATGCGAATTAAAAATAGCAATTGTTAGTTTACTTCCCTTGTGGCAAGCTTATATTTACTATTCTCAGTCGTGTGAGAAGTAGGGAAGACCGGTTTTGACAGTACATCCAAAAACGAGCCTTACACGGTACTCCATCGTAGGCACGAAGTTTGGTCTTTTCTTTCCGTCGTGCGAGCTGTCCAGATCGACCGTATGCACGCACGCACGTACGTGCTCCCGTCCTGCCGGGTGGCCAGTGCTCGGCGTTCCTCCAAGGATCGGTCGCTACGTGCGTGCGAGCGAGCACACTAATCGCCACGGGAGAAGGCCCTCGATGAACGATGCGCGCTGCTGCTGCTGCCACCCCGATCTGCAATGGATCGGGATGCGACATGCAACGGATCGGGAGGCGAACGAGGAGCACGAGGAGACGGCCGGGTCCGGGACGAGCACGAGAAAGTGCTCGGCTTGGCTACGGAGCTCAGCTACTACTCCTGTTGGCAGTGCGCTAGTGCTGATGGGCGGCGTGGACGGCCGGTTGGCCATCGATTCACCCTTCACGTGAGTCGCCGCAGGACCGGGCAGAAAAAGGCAGGGCGGCAGCGGGGAAAGGAGAAAGATGGGCACCGGCCGGCCGTTCTGTTCACTGGCCCTCTCGCACGAGCTGCCTGCCACGCCTCCACTGCCGCACTGACACGGTCTCGTTCCATTCCACGACCGCCAGCACACACTCATCTCTCTCTCTGGACTGGCCGTTGGATTATTTTATTCTCGGTCCGGTCCTAGGACCTCTGACTCTGACCGGGGACGTGACGGTGAAGTTTCGGAAAGGTAACCTCTTTCTTTCTCTCTTTCCCGGACAGCGGAATGGGCAAGGGCGTATTCTTTTTTCTTGTCTGTTCGAGTTTTTTTTTAACACAATACAAACGCAAATCGCTCATACATAGAGACTAAGCCGGCATATCATCTTAAGATTTATGAAGTAACCCTAGACGCTTCATCGTCGACGGGAATGTCTCCTCCCACTGAAATGGTTGGTTCGCCTTGTATGTTCGAGTTATTCGCACACATATAATTTGGCGATGAATAGAGCCGCAAAGTTTCAACATCGATGAAATCACTACGGACCTCTCATCGCCGACAAGCGGCGTTCCCCATTGAAGAGGTAACCCACATTTACAAGTCACCCAGTTTCTTGGAAAGAAAAGAAAAGGAAAAACAAGTCAGAGTTTTGTTCCGTCTCAAGGGAGGCGAAATACTTCTTCAAATCATCTTTATTTCGAAAAGAGCGGATACCCCTCGGCCTTTCTCCAAATCAAATGAAGTAGGGCCAGAATTTAGGACAAGGCGAGTTTGGTCCGGCTCGACCCATTGGACGGTTGAATGTTGTCAAAATGATGTTTTATAGGGGTTGTTATATTTTATCAACATAATGAGTTAGTTTAGCTCGACTTATTAACTTAACAAGCTCTTGTTTAAACTCTAGATATACTCATGGAACTCATGAGCAAGCTCGATAAACTTGCTATGCTCGTTATAGACATGATGTCAGGGGATTTCCCGCCTTTGTGTTTTGGAGATGATGACAACTCAACTTGTGGTCTAATTGTGTGCCAAGTTTGCAGGTACACTCTGTTTGGTACAAGACGTTTAGGCATTCCCTCCGGATGGAAAAGAACGAAGACGGTGTTCTCTATGTGTTTATTTCTTTGGTCATAGGAAACACGTACTATTAGGAGGGAATCCACATCGAAAAGTATTGGGTGAATCAATGCACGCACGTATTCCTTATTCACCCACCACATATCCTTCCGTTCGTACAGATAGAGGTCCTCAATTCTTACGAAGGCAGTGTTTTCTACTCCCAAGCGGTTATACCGCTGGCCGGGCGGTTGTACCGCTTGGCCAGTACGTCCAGTGCAACTACTGCCCCAGGGGTGATACCCTCGGGTTGCTGCTCTCAGGTTGATGCCAACGGTTGTACCGCTGCCTTCGGGCGGTTGTACCGCTTTTGGTCTGGTCAACCCCGAAGAGTAGCTTCAGGCGGTTGTACTAGACCAATACCGCCCTACCATCAGATTGGGCTCTGTCGTGGGGCAGTTCTTGGGCGGTGGTGGCCCGGTTGTTCCTATCAACTCGTGTTGAGCAGTACTACCAGTGGTTGATACGTCCCCAACGTATCTATAATTTATGAAGTATTCATGACATGTTTATAATAATTTTATATGGTTTTGGTATGATTTGAATGGAACTATCCCGGATTGACTCTGTTTTTAGCAGAACTACCGGGGTGTTGTTTTTTGTGCAGAAATCAAAGTTCTCCAAATGCAGCAAACTTTTGACAAATTTTTTTGGAAGAAAGAGGCACTAGAAGCTTCGTGGGAGGGCCAGAAGAGCCAGGAGGGCCCCACAAGACACCAGGGCGCGCCAGGGGGGCCTGCCTTGTCCTGGTGGGTCGTGGTCACCTCGAGGTCCATTTTAGCGTGAGGACGACGCCAAAAAATCCTATAAATACAGGAACCCTCATAAATAACCCTAGATCAGAAGTTCTGATGCCGTAAGCCTCTATAGCCACGAAAAACCAATCTAGACCCTGTTCCGGCACCTTGACGGAGGGGGAAATCATCACCGGTGGCCATCTTCCTTATCCCGGCGGCCACCATGATAAGGAGGGAGTAGTCCATCCTCGGGGCTGAGGGTTTGTACTAGTAGCTATGTGTTTAATCTCTCTCTCTCTTGTTCTTGTTTTGGCACGATCTTGATGTATCCCGAGCTTTGCTAATTGCTACTTCTTGAGCTTGCGTTGGTTTTTCCCTTGAAGAGGAAAGGGTGATGCAGCAAAGTAGAGTAAGTATTTCCCTCAGTTTTGAGAACCAAGGTATCAATCCAGTAGGAGACAACACGCAAGTTACTAAATACCTGCACAAACAAACACCAACTTGCACCCAACACGATAAGAGCTTGTCAATCCCTTCACGGTTATTTGCAAAGTGATATCTGATAGAGATGGATAAACGGTAAAGTGATATTTTTGGTATTTTTGGTTTATGGAACGGAAAGTAAAAGATTGCAAAGAAAGTAAATAGGAAACTAAAATTGTAGATCGGAAACTTATATGATGGAAAATAGACCCGGGGGCCATAGGTTTCACTAGAGGCTTCTCTCAAGATAGAAAATATTACGGTGGGTGAATAAATTACTGCCGAGCAATTGATAGAAAAGCACAAAGTTATGACGATATCTAAGGCAATGATCAAGAGACTTTCCGGTAACGAGATTGAACTAGGTATGGAGATACCGACGATCGAATCTCGGGCAAGTGACAAAGGGAATAACGCATGTTGTCATTACGGTACGACCGATAAAGATCTTCATATAATATGTGGAACCAATACGAGCATCCAGGTTCCGCTATTGGTTATTGACTAGGGAGGTGTCTCGGTCATGTCTACATAGTTCTCAAACCCGTAGGGTCCGCACGCTTAACGTTCGATGACGATTTTGTATTATATGAGTTATGTGATTTGGTGACCGAATGTTGTTCGAAGTCCTCGATGAGATCACGAACATGACGAGGAGTCTCGAAATGGTCAAGAGGTAAATATTCACATATTGGACGATGATATTCTGACACCGGAAGTGTTCCGGGGGTGCCGGGTGCATATCGGGTCACCGGAAGGGGTTTTGGGCATCCCCTCGGCAACTACATGGGCCTTAATGGGCCAAGAGGGGGACAGACCAACCCCTAAGGGGCTGGTGCGCCCCTCCCAAATGGGTTGGCCAAATTGGAGTAGAAAAGGGGAAGGAGGAAAGGAAAAAGGGAATAGGATTCCCCCTTCCCCCTCTTCCCTCCGAATAGGAATAGGAAAGGGGGCAGGCCGAATTGGGAGGACCCCAAGTAGGATTCCTCCTACTTGGGGCGCCCCCTTGGCTGCCTCTCCTCCCCTCCAACCTATATATATGAAGGGGCACCGCTAGAAGACACCAACAATTGTTAGCCGTGTGCGATGCCCCCTCCACAGTTTACGCCTCCGGTCTTATCTTCGTCGTGCTTAGGCAAAGCCTTGCGCCGATCACTTCACCATCACCGTCACCATGCCGTCGTGCTGACGGAACTATCCCTTGACACTTTCATGGATCAAGAGTTCGAGGGACGTCATCGAGCTGAACGTGTGCAGAACTCGGAGGTGTCGTACGTTCGGTGCTTGATCGGTCAGAACGAGAAGAAGTTCGACTACATCAACCGCGTTATCAAACGCTTCCGCTTTCGGTTTACGAGGGTACGTGGACACACTCTGCCCCTCTCATTGTTGTGCATCTCCTAGATAGATCTTGCGTGAGTGTAGGAATTTTTTTTGAAATTGCATGCTACGTTCCCCAACCGTGCAATCCGAGCCAGGTCTATGCATAGATGATATGCACGAGTAGAACACAAAGAGTTGTGGGTGGTGATCGTCATACTGCTTACCACCAATGTCTTATTTTGATTCGGAGGTATTGTTGGATTAAGCGGCCCGGACCAACCTTACATGACCACATTCACGAGACCGGTTCCACCGATAGACATGCAACTAGTTTTGCATAAAGGTGGCTGGCGGGTGTCTGTTTCTCCAAATTTATTTGAATCGGAATTGACTGCGGCCGGTCCTTGTTTAAGGTTAAAACAACAAACTTGATAAATCAGCGTCGTTGTTTTGATGCATAGGTAAGAACGGTTCTTACTAGAAGCTTGTAGCAGCCACGTAAAACTTGCAACAATAAAGTAGAGGACGTCTAACTTGTTTTTGCAGGGCTTGTTGTGATGTGATATGGTCAAGACATGATGTGATATACGTTATTGTATGAGATGACCATGTTTTGTAAAAGTTATTGGCAACTGGCGGGAGCCTTATGGTTGTCACTTTATTGTATGAAATGCAAACGCCATGTAATTGCTTTACTTTATCACTATACGTTAGCGATAGTCTAGAAGCAATAGTTGGCAAGACGACCACGACGCTACGATGGAGATCAAGGTGTCAAGCCGGTGACGATGGAGATCATGACGGTGCTTTGGAGATAGAGATCAAAGGCACAAGATGATGATGGCCATCTGATGTCACATATTTTGATTGCATGTGATGTTTATGTTTTATGCATCTTATTTTGCTTAGTTCGGCGGTAGCATTATAAGACAATCCCTCACTATAATTTCAAGGTATAAGTGGTCTCCCTGAGTATGCGATGTTGCGACAGTTCGTTGTGTCGAGACACCGCGTGATGATTGGGTGTGATAAGCTCTATGTTCACATACAACAGGTGCATGACAGTTTTGCACATGCGGAATACTTGTGTTAAACTTGACGAGCCTAGCATGTACAAACATGGCCTGAGAACAGTGGAGACCGAAAGGCCGAACGTGAATCATATAGTAGATATGATCAACATTGAGATGTTCACCATGGAAAAGTACTCCATCTCACGTGATGATCAGACATGGTTTAGTTGATATGGATCACGTGATCATTTAGATGACTCGAGGGACGTCTATCTAAGTGTGAGTTCTTAAGTAATATGATTAATTGAACTTAATTTATCATGAACTTAGTCCTGATAGTATTTGAATAACTTTGAGGTGGTTTCGTACCCTACCATAATCTCTTCGTTCGTTCTCCACTATTAGTGACTTTGGAGTGACTCTTTGTTGCATGTTGAGGGATTGTTATATGATCTAATTATGTTATCATTGTTGAGAGAACTTGCACTAGTGAAAGTATGAACCCTAGGCCTTGTTTCGAAGCATTGCAATACCGTTTTCGCTCACTTTTACCACTTGCTACCTTGCTATTTTATATTTTCAGATTACAAAAACCTATATCTACTATACATATTGCACTTCTATCCCCATCTCTTCGCCAAACTAGTGCACCTATACAATTTAACATTGTATTGGGTGTGCTGGAGACACAAGAGACTCTTTGTTATTTGGTTGCAGGGTTGTTTGAGAGAGACCATATTCATCATACGCCTCCCACGGATTGATAAACCTTATGTCATCCACTTGAGGGAAATTTGCTACTGTCCTACAAAACTCTGCGCTTGGAGGCCCAACACGAGTCTACGGGAAGAAGGTTGCGTAGTAGACACCAAATACTTCATAAATTATAGATACGTTGGAGACGTATCAGTTTCGGATGAGATCATGGACATGACGAGGAGTCTCAAAATGGTCAAGAGGTAAAGATTGATATATAGGGCGATGGTATTCGGACACCGGAAGTGTTCCGGAGGGTACCGGGTACTTATCGGATCACCGGAAAGGAGTTTCGGGCACCCCCGGCAAAGATATGGGCCTTATGGGCCAAGTGAGGGAACACACCAGCCCTGGTGCGCCCCTATAGAAGCCAGCCCTATGAGGAGGAGAAGTAAATAGGGGAGGGCAAGGAAAGTGTGGATTAGGATTCCTACTTCCTTCCCTCTCCCCCCTCTTTCCTTCCCCCTCGGTTATATATGGCAGGGGGCGCGCGCGGTTTGGGAGGGACTCCAAGTAGGATTCCTCCTACTTGGGCGCCACCTATGGCTGCTCCTCCCTCCCTCCCCCCTATATATATGAGGAGGGGGGCGCCTAGCACAAACCAACAATTGTTAGCCGTGTGCGGTGCCCCCTCCACAGTTTACGCCTCCGGTCATATCTTCGTAGTGCTTAGGCGAAGCCCTGCGCGGGTCACTTCACCATCACCGTCACCATGCCGGCGTGCTGACGGAACTCATCTACTTCCTCGACACTTTGCTGGATCAAGAGTTTGAGGGATGCCATCGAGCTGAACATGTGCAGAACTCGGAGGTGCCGTACGTTCAGTACTTGATCGGTCGGAACGAGAAGAAGTTCGACTACATCAACCGTGTTGTCAAACACTTCCGCTTTCGGTCTACAAGGATGCGTGGACACACTCTCCCCCTCTCGTTGCTATGCATCTCCTAGATAGATCTTGCGTGAGTGTAGGAATTTTTTTTAAATTGCATGCTACGTTTCCCAACAGTGGCATCCCAGACAGGTCTATGCGTAGATGATATGCACGAGTAAAACACAAAGAATTGTGGGCGGTGATCGTCATACTGCTTACCACCAATGTCTTATTTTTGATTCGGTGGTATTGTTGGATGAAATTGTTGGATGAAGCGGCCCGGACCAACTTTATATGACCATGTTCATGAGACCGGTTCCACCAACAGACATGCAACTAGTTTTGCATAAAGGTGGCTGGCGGGTGTCTATTTCTCCAACTTTAGTTGAATCAAATTTGACTTCGGCCGGTCCTTGTTGAAGGTTAAAGCAGCAAACGTGATAAATCACTGTTGTGGTTTTGACGCATAGGTAAGAACGGTTCTTGTTAGAAGCCTGTAGCAGCCATGTAAAACTTGCAACAACAAAGTAGAGGATGTCTAACTTGTTTTTGCAGGGCATGTTGTGATATGATATGGTCAAGACATGATGTGATAAATGTTATTGTATGAGATGATCATGTTTTGTAAGATATCTGACAACCAGCAGGAGCCTTATGGTTATATCTTTATTGTATGAAATGCAAACGCCATGTAATTGCTTTACTTTATCACTATGCATTAGTGATAGTTGTATAAGCAATAGTTGGCGAGACGACCACGACGCTATGATGGAGATCAAGGTGTCAAGCCACTGACGATGGAGATCATGCAGATGCTTTGGAGATGGAGATCAAAAGCACAAGATGATGATGGCCATATCATGTCACATATTTTGATTGCATGTGATGTTTATCTATTATGCATCTTATTTTTCTTAGTACGGTGGTAGCATTATAAGATGATCCCTCACTAAAATTGCAAGGTATAAGTGTTCTCCCAGAGTATGCACTGTTGCGACAGTTCGTCGTGCTGAGACACCATGTGATGATTTGGTGTGATAGGCTCTACGTTCCATACAACGGGTGCAAGGCAGTTTTGCACATGCGGAATACTCGGGTTAAACTTGACGAGCCTAGCATGTACAGACATGGCCTCGGAACAGTGGAGACCGAAAGGTCGAATGTGAATCATATAGTAGATATGATCAACATAGAGGTGTTCACCATTGAAAACTACACCATCTCACGTGGTGATCAGACATGGTTTAGTTGATTTGGATCACGTGATCATTGATACGTCAATTTTGCATCATGCTTTTATATCGATATTTATTGCATTATGGGCTGTTATTAAACATTATGTCACAATACTTATGCCTATTCTCTCTTATTTTACAAGGTTTACATGAAGAGGGGAAATGCCGTCAGCTGGAATTCTGGGTAGGAAAAGGAGCAAATATTAGAGACCTATTATGCACATCTCCAAAAGGCTTGAAGCTCCACGGGAGTTGTTTTTAGAATATATAAAAAAATACTGAGCGAAGAAAGTACCAGAGGGGGCCCAGACCGTGGCCACGAGGGTGGGGGGCGCGCCCTACCCCCTGGGCGCGCCCCCTGCCTCATGGGCCCCCTGGTGGCCCTCTGATGCCCATCTTCTGCTATATGAGGTCTTTCATCAAGGAAAAAATCAGAAGCAAGATTTCGAGAAGAAACTCCGCCGCCACAAGGCAGAACCAATCTAGGGCTCCGACAGAGCTGTTCTGCCGGGGAAACTTCCCTTTGGGAGGGGGAAATCATCACCATCGTCATCACTAACGATCCTCTCATCGGGAGGGGGTCAATCTCCATCAACATCTTCACCAGCACCATCTCATCTCAAACCCTAGTTCATCTCTTATATCCAATCTTTGTATCCAAACCTCAGATTGGTACCTGTGGGTTGCTAGTAGTGTTGATTACTCCTTATAGTTGATGCTAGTTGGTTTACTTGGTGGAAGATCATATGTTCAGATCCATTATGCATATTAATACCCCTCTGATTATGAACATGAATATGCTTTGTGAGTAGTTACGTTTGTTCTTGAGGACATGGGAGAAGTCTCGCTATAAGTAGTCATGTGAATTTGGTATTCATTCGATATTTTGATGAGATGTATGTTGTCATCCTTCTGGTGGTGTCATGTGAACGTCGACTACATGAAACTTCACCATTGTTTGGGCCTAGAGGAAGGCATTGGGAAGTAATAAGTAGATTATGGGTTGCTAGAGTGACAGAAGCTTAAACCCTAGTTTATGTGTTGCTTCATAAGGGGCTGATTTGGATCCATATGTTTCATGCTATGGTTAGGTTTACCTTAATACTTGTACTGAACGCGAATCAAATGAACGTGATGAAAACTAGCTTGATGATAATTCCCATGTGTACTCGGGAGCGTTTCCCTTTATATAAGAGTTTGTCTAGGCTTGTCCTTTGCTACAAAAAGGATTGGGCCATCGTGCTGCACCTTATTTACTTTTATTACTTGCTACTCGTTACACATTACCCTATCACAAAACTATCTGTTACCGATAATTTCAGTGCTTGCAGAGAATACCTTACTGAAAACTGCTTATCATTTCCTTCGGCTCCTCGTTGGGTTCGACACTCTTACTTATCGAAAAGGCTATGATAGATCCCCTACACTTGTGGATCATCAATCATTTAGATGACTCGAGGGATGTCTATCTAAGTGGGAGTTCTTAAGTAATATGATTAATTGAACTTAATTTATCATGTACTTAGTCCTGATAGTATTTGCATAGCTATGTTATAGATCAATAGCTCGTGTATAGCTCCCCTGTTTTATTTTGATATGTTCCGAGAGAAAACTAAGTTGAAAGATGATAGTAGCAATGATGCGTACTAGGTCCGTGATATGAGGATTATCCTCGTTGCTGCACAGAAGAAGTATGTCCTTGATGCACCGCTAGGTGATAGACCTATTACAGCAGCAAATGCAGACATTATGAACGTTTGACAAGCTCAGTATGATGACTACTTGATAGTTTAGTGCACCATGCTTTACGGCTTAGAACCGGGACTTCAAAGATGTTTTGAACACCGTAGAGCATATGAGATGTTCCACGAGTTGAAATTGGTATTTCAGACTCATGCCCATGTCGAGAGGTTTGAGACCTCTGACAAGTACTTATTTTCCTACAAGATGAAGGAGAATGGCTTAGCCAGTGAGCATGTACTCAGAATGTCTGGGTAGTACAATCACTTGAATCAAGTGGGAGTTAATCTTCCAGATAAGATAGTGATTGACAGAGTTCTCTAGTCACTATCACCAAGCTACTAGAACTTCATGATGAACTATAATATGCAAGGGATGATGAAAACGATTCCCGAGCTCTTCGCAATACTGAAATCAGCGAAGGTAGAAATCAAGAAAAAGCATCAAGTGTTGATGGTTGACAAGACCACTAGTTTCAAGAAAAAGGGCAAAGGAAAAGAAAGGGAACTTCAAGAAGAATGGCAAGTTGACACTCCCGTGAAGAAACCCAAAGCTAGACCTAAGCCTGAAACCGAGTGCTTCTACTGCAAAGGGAATGGTCACTGGAAGCGGAACTATCCCAAATACTTGGCGGATAAGAAGGATGGCAAAGTGAACAAAGGTATATTTGATATACATGTTATTGATGTGTACTTTACTAGTGTTCATAGTAACCCCATGGTATTTGATTCGTTTCAGTTGCTAAGATTAGTAACTCAAAACAGGAGTTGCAAAATGAACAAAGACTAGTTAAGGGCGAGGTGACGATGTGTGTTGGAAGTGATTCCAAGGTTGATAAGATCACCATCGCACACTCCCTCTACCTTCGGGATTAGTGTTGAACCTAAATAAATGTTATTTGGTGTTTGTGTTGAGAATGAATATGATTGGATCATGTTTATTGCAAATACGGTTATTCATTTAAGTCAGAGAGTAATTGTTGTTCTGTTTACATGAATAAAACCTTCTATGGTCATACACCCAGTGTAAATGGTTTATCGAATCTCGATCATAGTGATACACATATTCATAATATTTATGCCAAAAGATGCAAAGTTGATAATGATAGTGCAACATATTTGTGGCACTGCCGTTTAGATCATATTGGTGTAAAGTGCATGAAGAAACTCCATGTGGATGGAATTTTGGAATAACTTGATTATGAATCATTTGATGCTTGCAAACCATGCCTCATGGGCAAGATGACTAAAACTCTGTTCTCTGAAACAATAGAGCGAGCCACTGACTTATTGAAAATAATATATACCGATGTATGTGGTCTGATGAGTGTTGAGGCTCGCGGCGGGTATCATTATTTTCTGACCTTCACAGATGATTTGAGCAGATATGGGTATATCTACTTAATGAAACACAAGTCTGAAACATTTGAAAAAGTTCAAAGAATTTCAGAGTGAAGTGGAGAATCATCATAACAAGAAAATAAAGTTTCTA
>NW_024119068.1:0-12746 GCF_003073215.2 Triticum urartu
ATTGGCAGCTCTCCCGATCGAGGGCGAGTCTCCAGTAGCAGTTGAAACACGACGGGCTAGAGAGCTCCTTCAGAAGGCTTTGACCCAACAGCAGGCTTATTCACACAGTCGTGAGAGGATTCATTCCACCCCCCGCCCAAGTCGGAGCTACAGCAGGCATATTGATGAACCGACTGTATCAAGCAGTGTGCGAAACTGTAACCCGCCGCGAGGGCATAACCCGGCGGGTGGCGGTGCTAATGCCCAAGATGTGGTGGATCACGGTCGGGCATGTCGAGAAGCCGAGTTAGCAGCGCAGTACGCGGCTCGTCAGCTTACTCTGTTTTATCCAACTACTTCGGTGGAACCAGGCGTGGTTTTCAGTTCTTTGGGGGTGCCGTGTCTTACCCCAGCCCTACGTAACATGCGGCTACCCAAGGACTTCAAGGGTCCTCGTAAGGTGCCCAATTACACTGCCGATTTACCCCCTGAGTCATGGGTTGAGATCTATGAGATGGCGATGGAGATGCTGGATGTGGATGATGCGGCATGTGCTAAGTACTTCACCATGATGTTGGAAGGAACAACTCGCACTTGGTTGAAAAGTTTACCATTTAACTCCATCGGGTCATGGGCCGAGTTAAAAAGCCGGTTTATCCAGAATTTCAAAGATACGTGCAAACAACCCATGTCAATTGTGGACTTAGCCGCCTGTGTTCAAGAGGAAGGTGAGTCTACAACCCATTGGGTGAAGCGGGTATCAGCCATTCTGCATTCATCAGGCCGCATCAATGCTGACACGACAGTCTTAACATTGGAAGGCAACTGCCGGTTTACGCCTTTGAAGCTGAAGTTGGGAAGGCTCAAGCGTCACTGCAATGACATGTCCACGCTTATGGAAGCTCTGATTAAGCATGCCGATTCAGATAGTACCAAGGACCCTGAGTCTGAGGATGAAAAGACAGGGAAGGGAAAGAAGAATGGCAGTGCCAAGGGGTAGCAGCATAACCCGGCGAGTCATGGAAACAACGGTAAGCGCAAGGTGGATAACGGCTTGGATTTTCTGACTAACACCAACACCCAGGATAATGGTCAATGCCGTAAGGGTAAACTGCCACAGCGGGGTAGAGGTTCAGGTCCCAATCTTGAACACCTGTTAAATGAGCCTTGCCCAAAGCATGGGTCGTGAGAGAGGCCAGCTACGCACCTTTGGAAGGATTGTTTCATCATGCGGGAGTTAAAAAATTCAAGTTCTTTCCAATATGACCAGGGACCGCCCAGTGGTTCAGGAGGCGGTTCTCATGGGCCAGGTTATGGCGGAGGCAGCTCCGGTTCAGGATTCCAAGGCAATCAAACCGGACATGGCAAGCAAGGCAATCAGGGTAACCAGGGCGGTTACAATCATCAGGGGGTCAGCAGCAGCAACAATCGGGTTATCAGAGTAATTCGAAGCAGTTGAATAGTGGGCAGTATCATGTCTTCACCACTAGCCTATGTAAGCGCGATCAGAAGCTGCATAAGAGGGCAGTAAATTCCGTTGAACCGGTGGTGCCCCGTTATCTGCGCTGGTCTGAACAACCCATTTTGTGGAGTTGAGAGGATCATCCACCCCGGGTTGATAATCCGGGTCATCTGGCCTTAGTGGTGGCACCTCAGGTTGGGGGGTATAAGTTCACCAAGGTACTCATGGATGGAGGGAGCAGTATCAATATCCTTTACTACGAAACCTTGCGTCGCATGGGGTTGATAGATAAAAATCTTAAACCGTCGAACACCGTTTTTCATGGTGTGGTGCCTGGTAAATCCGTGTACCCAGTTGGTAAGATAGATCTAGAGGTGGCTTTTGGAGATGATCATGATTCAAGATCAGAAACATTGACTTTTGAAGTGGTAAAAATAAAGAGCCCATATCATGCCCTGTTTGGACGGCCGGCTTATGCTAAGTTCATGGCAAGGCCCTGTTATGTTTATCTGCAGCTTAAGATGCCGGGTCATAAGGGGATAATCACAGTACATGGGAGCAGGAAGATTGCTTTGGAATGTGAAGAAGGTGATGCGGCTTATGCTGAGTCGGTTTGTGCAACGAAGGAGCTGAAGTTTTATAAGGACAATGTTGATCCGGCAGATATGACTTCTCTGAAAAAGCCAACTACAGAGCATGATTCGGATTTGAAGTTTCAATCGGCCGAGGAGACTAAGCTGGTTGACTTTGTTCCTGGCGATTCATCCAAGTAGTTCAACATCAGTGCTAACTGGATCTGAAATAGGAAAGCACGCTCATCGAGTTCATCCATGAGAACCGGGACATCTTTGCATGGAAACCTTCTGATATGCCAGGTGTACCGAGGGAACTTGCTGAGCACACTCTTAATATAGATCCCAAGTTTAAACCGGTCAGGTAGTTTCTCCGCCGCTTTAATGAAGAAAGGCGCAAGGCTATTGGTGAGGAGGTAGCCCGGCTTTTGGCAGCAGGGTTTATTGTGGAGGTCTTTCACCCTGAGTGGCTAGCTAATCCGGTGCTGGTACTTAATAAGAACGACACTTGGCGTATGTGTGTGGACTACACAGATTTGAACAAAGCCTGTCCAGCTGATCCTTTTGCTCTCCCTCGTATTGATCAAATCATTGATGCTACGGCGGGTTGTGACCATTTGTGTTTTCTGGACGCTTATTCTGGTAATCATCAGATCAAAATGGCAGTTAAGGAGCAGGAGAGGACAGCTTTCATAACTCCCTTTGGAGCCTTTTGCTATGTATGTATACCTTTTGGGCTCAAGAGTGCCCAGGCGACTTATCAGCGCTGTGTACAGAATTGTCTTCATAAACAGATTGGGCGCAATGTTCATGCTTATGTGGATGAAATTGTGGTGAAGTCCAGAAATGAGGAAACATTGATAGATGACTTGAAGGAGACTTTTGATAACCTCCGGGTTTATAAGATGATGCTTAATCTGTCCAAATGTGTCTTTGGTGTACCGGCAGGCAAGCTCTTGGGTTTTCTGGTGTCTAACAGGGGCATTGAGGCTAATCCGGAGAAGATCACAGCTATCACCTCTCTGGCTAAGCCGACATGTATCAATGATGTTCAGCGTTTGGCGGGCCGGATTGCGGCTTTGAGCCGGTTTATCAGTCGCCTTGGGGAGAAAGCTATCCCTTTATATCAGATGCTAAAGAAAACGGATGACTTTGTTTGGAGCGACACGGCTGATAAAGCATTTGAGGATTTAAAGAGACAGTTGGCCGAGCCGCCCGTTCTTGCGGCTCCGGTTGATAAAGAGCCCTTATTGCTATATGTGGCTGCTAATGCCCGGCTGTTAGTGTGGCTATTGTTGTGGAGCGCAAGGAGGCCAGAAAGGAGTATCCGGTTCAACGACCGGTTTATTACATTAGTGAGGTGCTTATTGAGTCCAAGCAGAGGTACCCACATTGTTAGAAGCTGGTGTATGGGGTTTTCATGGCAAGCCAGAAGCTCAAGCATTATTTTCAGGGTCATCCTATCACGGTGGTCAGTTCTGCCCCCTTGGGGATATCATCCAAAACAGAGAAGCAACTGGCCGGATTGCCAAATGGGCTATTGAGCTTGGACCTCATGGGTTAAAAATATACGCCTCGCACAGCAATCAAGTCCCAAGCATTTGTGGACTTCATCAATGACTGGACAGAGTTGCAGGTACCAGAGGAAAAGCCAGATAACACTTATTGGACTATTCATTTTGATGGGTCCAGACAATTGGAGGACTCGGGGCTGGAGTCATATTAACTTCCCCACGAGGTGATAAGTTTTGTTATGTTCTCCATTTAATGTTCCCTTGCACTAACAATGCAGCTGAATACGATGCACTAACAATGCAGATGAATTTAAGCCGGGTTAAGTGCTTTGGTGACTCGGACCTGGTAGCTCAACAGGTGTCTGGCACTTGGGATTCCAAGGATCCACTCATGGCGGCGTATCGGCGAGAGGTGGACATAGTGGCTAGTCATTTCAAGGGTTATCAGGTTGACCATATAGACCGGCAAAAGAATGAAGCGGCGAACGCTTTAAGTCGCTTAGGCTCTCAACGTAAACCAGTGCCGCCCAATGTCTTTCTGGATGTGCTACATAATCCGTCGGTCAAGATACCTACAGAGGAGGATTTGGCTGTTCCTGACCCGGAGGCTCAATTGGTGGCGGCTCTTCACGTTATCCCGGATTGGACAGTCCCATACCCGGCGTATATGAACCGGGGCGAGTTACTGGAGGATGAAACTTTGGCCTGGCAGATAATCCGGTGATCCAAGTTAATGACCATTATCAATGGGGAGTTGCATCATTGCAGCGTAACAGGGGCATTTTAGCGTTGTGTGTCTCCTCAGGAAGGCTGTGAGATTTTGCGTGAGATCCACGAAGGAGATTGTGGTCACCACACCGGTTCAAAATCCTTGGTAGCTAAGGCCTTTCGGCACAACTTCTATTGCTTGATGGCTCATGCTGACGCTGAGGATTTAGTAAAGCGGTGTGATGGTTGTCAGAAGTTTGCACGCCGCGCTCATGTTCTGGCTCAGGAGTTAAGAATGATTCGAATCACTTGGCCGTTTGCAACTTGGGGGCTAGATATGGTTGGACCCTTTAAGAGGTCCAAGGATAAGAAGACCCACCTTTTGGTGGCGGTTGATAAGTTCACCAAGTGGGTAGAGGCAGAGCCGGTCAGTAAGTGTGATGCAGCCACAGTGGTTCAATTCATCAAAAAGGTGACCTTCCATTTTGGTTGTCCACACAACATCATAACCGATAATGGTACTAATCTATCCAAGGGTGCTATGGGAGAATTTTGTCAACGTGAGCACATCCGGCTTGACGTGCCATCAGTGGCTCACCCCCAATCTAATGGTCAAGCAGAGAGAGCCAATCAAGAAATTTTGAGAGGCATCAAGCCCCGGCTTATGGTTCCTTTAAAGCGGATGTCGGGTTGTTGGGTGGATGAGTTACCTTCTGTGTTATGGAGTATCAATACCCCTTCTGTGTTATGGAGTATCAATACCACACCGAACAGATCTATGGGTTACACGCCTTTCTTCATGGTTTACGGAGCAGAGGCGGTTCTCCCTAGTGACATCCGTCATGACTCGCCTCGTGTGGCGGCATATGTTGAAGCTGATAATGAGAAAGCATGTCAGGACTCACTGGACCTGTTAGATGAGGAGCGAGATCTTGCAGCGGCTCGTTCGGCGATTTACCAGCAAGACCTGCGTCATTATCACAGCCACCGGGTTAAAACCAGAACTTTTCAAGAAGGCGATCTGGTTCTCCGGCTCATCCAGGATCAGACTGATATGCACAAGTTGTCCCCACCTTGGGAAGGACATTTTGTGGTCAGCAAAAATCTGCACAACGGGTCATACTACCTTATCGGTGTTCGAGGGCACAAAGACTCACGTAAATCGGAGGAGAAGACCCAACGGCCGTGGAATATAGCTCATCTTTGGCCTTACTATACTTGAGCCACAGGCTCTTCTTATGTACATATTTATGACAATGTATATATTATGATCAATATAATAAACCGGAGCCTCAGCTAAAGCGGGGTCTCTGTTGTTTTTATTACATCATGTGTGGTTACATGGGGGCTTCTGTTTATAAAGCGGAGTTCTATTGATCCGGCTTATAAGGCCACATATATCAAAGGTAATCACTTGGGGTCTTGGTCGTATCCGAACCATAGCTACACCTCTTGATTGGCATAAGGCCATTAGGGAAATCACTTGGGGGCTTGGTTGTATTTGAACAATAACTACACCTCTTGATCGGCTTAAGGCCAAAAGAAAATCATGTGGGGCCAAAGAGAGTTTTGCAACAGCACAACTCAAACATAGGCACCCACCGAGCACAGCTCAAATGTTTCTTGGGGGCTCTTTGCTTCTCAAAGAACAAAGAGCTTACACCCTTGCAATAGGCTATCAAGCCAGGCTTGGAAGCCAGGTGTATTCACCTAAAACCCCGGGTTATCCTGCCTTTTTAAGTAAGCCACTCCGTCCAGGTAATCCTGGTATGACCTGCCAAACGTTTGACAAGTCAATCTCATAGACCCTGAACTTGTCAAAGTTAAAACGACGATTGGTTAATGTGAGGTCCATCTTAAAAGGCTTCGAAAAATGGTTTAACTTAGTGGCCTGGCAGCCCATGAAAAGCCTCGATTTAGGGCCTGGCAGCCCATGAAAAGCCTCGATTTAGGGCCTGGCAGCCCATGAAAAGCCTTTCATATTATTTTTATGTTTTTCTTTTCCAAGTTTTTTCTCCTTTGGTGAGATTTATAATATATTATGATAAACCGGCGTTTTTGGATCCGGGTTGGCTTTCAACAATAAGTTGTAAGTACATGATCAGTTATAATCCGGCGTTTATTGACCTGGTCTGGTTTCAACTACCAGTCACCAGCATTATATATGGATACATCGGTGTTTATTATAACCCGGTATGGTTTTATCATAAACCGGCAACACATGGAAGGAGTTATCAATACCCAAGATTGGGGTTATAACCCTAAATATCCAAAAGTTGGTCAACCAACAGAGTGATTCAATATCACAGGTATCATCTCTTTCATCTTTGATTATTTTCAAAGTACAACCTTGGTTATAAACCGGCTATATATTTGGGCATCATGACCCGTCCAGCGGTAAACCGCCAGGACACTTTCAAACTTCTTGTATGCAGGAACAGTTTGCATAACACTGCTACGGATTATGAACATAATATATTCTGAAGCAGGATGGATTAAAAGTATCAGGCAACATAAATATGCGCGATGGCATAGCAGACCAAGTATTTTGAACTAGCCTATTACAAGGCGCTTTAATGCCCACAAAGAATAATTGTTTTCAGCAACTGTGGCAGTATGTAGAAGGCTAAACCGGCCTCCGGATCATGGCTCGTCACCAGGCTGACTTGAAGGCTGTGGGTCATCCTGCGCTGGTGCATCCTCCTCCTCCTCTCTACCCAGTGGCTGGAAGTCAATGGTTGCCCAATCGATTCCAGTTAAGGCTTGGAACACAGCTTCATCACTTATCAGGTTGGAGGGGTCAACATCAGGGGCATAGGCGTGCTTACGGATTGGCGGAATAAGATCCTCTACATCACGTGTTGGCGCATGATATCTTTTATGACCAGAATCATAAACCGGCTGATAGTGAGAGAGATCTGTTTCCTCAGCCAATTTGCTCGCTAAGGGGCGCATTTCCCTTGTCAACTTTCGAAGATCATCGTTGTTAAACTCTGAACCATCCTCCTTTATGCCAGGGTAGCCGCTGCCTATATCCGATGGTTTAAGATCTAGTATCCATGCCTTAGCCCGGATTAGGGCAGTCAGTGCACCTGACCTTGCAACTGATCTTTTTAGCTCGTCCAACCGGGCAGGCAACATTGACAGTTTTTCAATGGTTTCCTTTATCAAAGTTGGAGGCGGTTTGTTGTAAGCAGCAGTGCAGATGGCCCGTTGGGCTCCGGAATATAACTACTCTATCAGAGTATAGGAAGCCTTCAGCTTCATCCGTGTGTCAGAGCCCAGATGGGTAATGTGAGTTCCCGTGTCATTGCAAGCATCAGTAAACCGGTAACTGATGAGATAATGCATATTGAAAAAACTTCAGATGAGGATACTTACCAAACACAACAGAGGTCATGGCATTTATCTGCCGCTTTAAGCCGATTAGCTCTTCGACCACCCTTTAAGGGCTGCTTCTGCGTCTTCATCTCTCTTTTGCAGTGCGGGTCTCTCTATGCCCCAATCCGCTCGTTCCTTGTTGAAAGTTTCTTTCAGTTTCTCCATGGCTGCTAAGGTACTGGTCAGTTCCTCTTTGGCTTTGGAGGTTTCTGCTTGCTGGGATTTGATATTTTCTTGAAGGTCATTGGTTTGGGCTTCCTTTTTGCTCAGCTCAGCCTATAAGAGAAAGAAATATTATGAGGTGGCAGTGAATATTGGAAATACCAAGCACATAACAAGTTATACACTTGGCACTTGGGGGCTAATGCCTATTTGCTTGATTATCAGAATTTTTTTAACAAGTTCCAAGCACAATACAAATATTACTCTTGACACTTAGGGGCTAATGTACGTTTGCTCAAAGTAATATTGGTTAAAGTCCCGGTTCAGCTTGGAAATATAAACCGGCCCTTGGGGAGTACACATGTGAAAGTTTAAAGATTACAATTCTAAAGTACCGGTTCATCTTAAAGAGATCAACCGGCCCTTGGAGGCTAAGCATGCAAAGTTTAGATATTGCAAAGTCCCGGTTTAGATTGGCATCATAAATCGGCCCTTGGGGGCTACTGGAGTTGGTACTTGAAATTGGACATAAGAGAGAAAAGGTTAAGTAGTTACCTCATAACGCTCCTTCATCAGATTCACTAAATTGGCTTCATAGTCACGGTTTGTGTACAGACGGTTTAAAAAACCAGAATGAAGTTCTTGGGCATTGATATGAGCGTAGCTGGACAAGTCGATGCTCCACTTGCCTTTGCCCGGAAAGCTCTTCCTTGGCACTATGCTTTGATAACGCAACAGGATTGCCAGGGATGGTGTGGCCAACACCAATAATAATAATGTCATCTTCCTTGTCACCAGCAGCCTTGACTAGAGTTGACGATTTATCAGTTGCCTTAGCCTGACTGGACGGTTTATCATCAGTGCGGACCGGGCTTGCCGGTTTATCAGCATGGCCTGTTGCATCAACTTCTACTTGTTCAACAACAAAGTCATGATCTTGAGGGGGCGGATCATCAAACATGGCGTCAGCATTTGTTCCTTCTGGTTCAATAACCACATGGTCGTCAGACGGTTTATCTACCCGAGCTTTCTTGCTGGGTCTGGCTTTGGCTCTGAAAGAAAAAGATGTAAAGGTTAGTATAACACGCAAATATAAAGCGTCAAAGGATTAAGTTTAAAGTGTTTACCCGGGAACAATTTTAAGAGGAGGGAGCTGTGTGGCTGTTGACTCGCCAGATGATGAATGAGGCGTTCCCTGATAATTTGAATCGGATGGATTGAGAGGTTGTCGAAAATAACCCGCTTTGAGATAAGAAGTATCGGAAGTATGTGAGACCTCAGATCGATGTTTCAGAACCGGAGTGTTCGGTAAACTGACTGAAGTGACTACTTGGCCGCTGTGCCGGGTTGTGCGGCGAGCTTCGTGTTGCTGCTTCTTCAAAAGAAAGTGTGGGTCCAAGTGAGCTAGGGGGTGAGAAAATCTTACTTTCTGGACTGCTTGACGGATTTTTCGTGTTGGCAGAGGGTCTGAACTGGAGGAAAGGATAATTACCTCTGCGTCATTGGCTTGGCTGCCTTCAGCATCATCCTGATAATAATCATTGTCAATGAGGTGTATGAAAAACGAACCAAGAGAGTCAAGTTCTAGCTCTGAGGCCGGATTATCAAGATCATCATCGAGGTTCAACCCGGTGGATTCAACTGCCTTCTTCTTGGCAGATCTCTTGACAACCTTCGTCTTAGGTCGAGGGGTCTTGGCCGGTTTATCTTGAGGTTTCTTCTTCCAAAATGGGTCGTCACCCTGTTAAAAGATTGACAGAGGATATACAAGATTACACAGTTAAGAATATCAAGTATAAGCAGGAGTGAGGCAATTCTTACAGCTGGTGTTTTATTCAAGGTATAGAAGGGACTTAACCCGGTCTTGCTGCAGACAGCCTCCGATTCATTCAGTATTTTCTTAACAGACTCAGTAACTTCAGCCTCTGTTAGCTGAATATCAATATGTCGTTGAGGATCTTTTGAGTCCCCTGTGTACTCACACATTAAACTGGGGCGACGACTTAACGGTAAAATACTCCAAGATATCCAGCAATGAACAAAGTCAACTCCTGTCAAACCGTTAGCTACGAAAGCTCTGAGCTTGGTGAGTTGTGGTGCATATGTGGCCCGTTCCTTGGCAGACAGACATTGCGGAAATGGGTGTGTGTTGGTAAGCCGGTGAGCACGATAACCCGGTAGAGGGTTCTCATCTTCAGGGGAAGTATCCTTACAGTAGAACCAAGTCCGGTTCCAATCCTTAGGATGGCTATGAAGTTTGGCGTGAGGGAAGCTGACGTCCTTCCTTCTCTGAATGGAGACACCGCCAAGTTCAGTGTTGGGCCCGTCTACAAATTCAGTATGACAGTTCAAATAGAAAAAAAATCCCTGAACAATTCAACGATTGGCTCTTCTTGCAGATAGGCCTCACAAAACACTTGAAAGTTGCAAATATTGGACACAGAGTTAGGTCCAATATCTTGAGGGTGGATCTGGAATCTGGCAAGCACATCAGGAAAAAACTTGGATCCGGGTGGTTTAAAACCCCGGCTCATGTGATCAACAAATACCACTACCTCGCCGTCCTTGGGGGTAGGAGGATTTTTTGGACCGGGAATGCGCCAGTGGATTTCGCTTCGTTTTGGTAAAGCGCCAGTTTTGATGCATCCATCTAGCTGCTCTTCAGTAACCCTGGAAGGGACCCTGTTACAAGCATAAAATTGTTTGACCATTTCGAATGAAAGCTGGAAAAAGATTGATGCCGGTTTAAGACTCATGGTTGGCAAGCATAAAGCGTAGCAGGTTAAGGAAAAGGTATTCAAGCATGCAAAATTGTTCAAACCGGAAGTCGATGCTATTATTAATGATAAAGCGGTTGGCGGTTTACAAGGGGACTAATGGTATATGGCAGATTATTTTCTAAAGGATAAACCGCCTACGTAGACAATGAAAGTGCAGATCTGAAGCAAAAAGGATGATTAAGTGAGGAAAAACAAGTTTCATAGTTTCACATTGGAATTTTGGATCTACTACATGTCAGGAAAAGGAAAATATTTAGACCTAAAAATTGGTGCCTGAGCAGTTTGTGAAGTTCCAGATCGGATTTTTACGCACAAAGAACATGGTTTGATGACAAAATAAGGGCTATCATTACTACCGCACAAAAGTACATCAATTTTGGAGTCCATTACATAGGATCTAATGAAGAACAAGGGAAGAACACCATGAAGTTTCTATGAACTCGTGCGAACCCTAGCGAATCTACAAAGGAAAGGAAGAACAACTTACTGAAGCTGTGAAACAGTGAAGAGCCGTTGCGGGTTTCTGGTACGGTGAGGGTGATGCAGCGGTCGGAGTTGAGGCAGAAGCGAAGGTCGACGACGGCAGCGGCGCTCGAGTGCTGAGGCTACGCGAGGTAGAAGAGAGACGAAGAGGCAACCGGAGGAAAGGAAAGGGACCCTCGGCCCTATTTATAAGACAAAGAGATAAGTGATGGGCACGGGAATCGAGGAGCCCAAAAAATGGATATGCAGCAAAGTTGTCGCCTCGATTGTTGGAGGATCATTAATGAAGGGTATCTTCGGTTTTAATGAACAGGTGATGTCATGGCGGTTTATTACAATCTGGGAGGATGATGTCATGGCGATTTACAAAATCTATGTGAAGGTGCTAAAGGAGGAATTTTCTAAGTGTTGAAGATTGACATGAACAAGTTCAAATCAATCTGGGGCCTAATGTTGGGGATATTACTACTAAATATAAACCAGCCATGAGGGGCCGGGTTATGCCCACAGTGAGTTAGTCATGTTTGAAGCCCATGAAGACAAGAAGTATGGCGCTTTACAGAGGAGATCTAACATGAAGGCCCAGGGCCCGAAGGCGGATTAGGGCCCGTAGACGTAAACCACCATATGATATGTAACTTATGTTGTAAGGCAAGGAAAAGTAGAAACCGAGCCGGGCACGTGTATGAGCCGGCCTTGGGATTCTGTAAACTGCCGGGCGTTAACCTGTGTACATAAAGGGACGACCCGGCGACGGTTTAGGGACAACAAACAATAACTCGAGAGCTAGGCAAAGCAGATTCGCTCCCTGGTCATCGAAACCCTAGCAATTCCATCACAACTGGAGTAGGCTTTTACCTTCACCGTAAGGGGCCGAACCAGTATAATTCCTCGCGTCCCATGTCCGCTTTAACCCCTTCAAGCTAACCCGTCGCGATGGCTCCACGACTAAGTCCTTTCACGAGGACATCTGTCGTGACAAAACCATGACATGTTTGGTGGTATGGTGAGGGCTGCTGGCGCCACTGTGTAGGCTGACCTTGTACTACTCCATCGGTGGCAAGAAGCGGCCACAACGACACCAGAGTGGGTGGTGGTGGGGGAATTAGTTGATGAGGAAACGGGGATTGGGGCATTAATTGATGCGGCGGCGGGGGTTGGGGCGATGGCATGGAGGCTGACAGTCGGGTGGCGGTGGCGATTGCAGAGAAGCCGAGTGTGTTGGTGGGGAAGAATAGCGCCTTGGCGATTATGGACCCGAACGAACACGAGCAGACAAAATGGGTATGCGCCTTGATTTGGCCTTAGGACAACTCCAACACACCAATACATTTGGTCCAGGTGTGTTCGTTTGGGTCAAAACGGACAGAAATGACGGCCCACGCTAACCCAAATTACGCCTGCTCAGTGTTCATCAGGACGCATTTCCGGCCCAAATTTGCGCTTGATTTACGTCCACATGGACACGAGATGAACATGCTGTGCATCCTCTCGATGTATGATTTGGGGCCGCATGTCAACTGGCCAACTGCCACCGTTGGTCGTATTAAATGGCATGCACGCTCCCGGGCCCGCATGTCAACCACAGGAAGCGCCCACACATGTCCTTTTTAATGCAAGTGTGCGAAGGGGCCAATCTCATCCACTTCTCACCGCCCCAGTCTAGATCTAGAGCTTCCTATCCTACCACCACTGCCATGTGCTT
>NW_024119069.1:0-14340 GCF_003073215.2 Triticum urartu
TGGGCCACTTTCAACTGATAAACGGTCGCAACGGAGTCAAAATAAACATATCATCGTCATTTGTATTTAATATACAAGGGCTGTCTTCCGTAATCATCATTGTAAAGTCATAAATATGCATCAGTTTGACTTAAGATTTTTGCCAAGCTGGGTTGCGTGGCTCCTGTGCTTACCGCTACGTTCCCGATTGTTCGGCTAGGCGGTAAATGGATCACCTATGTGATTGTTACTACCGGGTCATCCGAGTTAGTACCTCAGACTGGGTGAAGCCGAAAGCTAGCGATCGTAAAGGATCACATTGGTTGGCAACAACGGAAGTAAAAAATTTGGTTCATTAATACCACAGAGTTTGGGAACTTTCCCCGAACTAAATCCTCAATATTTTCTTCCCACATTGATCGGAGGTGAAGTTTCATGATCATGATACGCATGACGACCCAAAGAAAGAAACCGATAGTGGGACTATTTTCCTTGGAAGATTTTTCTTACATTAAGTAATATAACATATCTCTCCGCATACCTTTGTTTATAAAACCGTATGGCCGGATTGCCTTGTTTTCCATAAATCTTTGCCCTTATAACGGCTTTATAAAGTAGGACAAACACTCCTCGGCTACTGGCCGAGGAGATGGAAGCCGATGGTCGGTCAACAAAGTTTTGTACAATGCGGATCCGAGCATTAATGATGTAAAGTACTTGGATACATAGAATCATTACACATAATTTGTGATTTTACTCTGGATATCGATCCTTAATTCGGCCACCCGTGCCCGTATTAAGGCTCGGGGGCTACTGGGCTTTGGGCTTATCATTTACTAATATTAAAGGGGCACATTGATCCCCTGATCTGATGTTGCCACCCGACTAGTGTCTCGGGGGCTACTGCATTGGCAATCCAGTGCAGAAAATTTAAGTGCAATATCATTTTCGAGGAGATTATGATCCTCAGGTTGGTCGGCCGCACCCAACCTGAGTCTCGAGGGCTTTGCACACCGTTTTTTGTGTCCTGAAGTATTCTGCCGAGCTAGGAGTTGATACTCGGGCCGATTTTGCAAATCAACACGAGTCTCAGCAGCTACTGGGATCAGCGGTCTTATGTCATCTTTTAGGTGCATCTCAGGTTTTAGACCGATACACACCTTGAGGGCTACTGGCTATATATCTCGGCAGAGAATAAATTGCACCAATCAAAAATATTGACAAAAATCGGCCCACAGTCGGGGTGATGCACCACCTCGGAAGTAGTCCGGCATAAAGCTCGGGCGCCAGTGGCTGGCTCCATAGAGGGCATTTCCGGCACTAAGCTCGGCTAAACTCCTTCAACTTTTTTGAACCAAGGTGATGTATGACACCTCGGATATAGTCCGGGTTGGAGCTTGGACATAGTCCGGCGTTGGAGCTTGGACATAGTCCGGCGTTGGAGCTTGGATACATTCCGGCGTTGGAGCTCGGAAGCGGTCCGGCTTTGGTGCTCGTCTGCAAAAGATACCTCAAATATAGTCTGGCGTTGAAGCTCGGACGCAAGAGGACACTGTCGCCCAGGAACAACTTCAAACCCGAGGTGTGGCATAAAAATAACGAGGCATTGATAAAGGCCGAAGACTTAAAGGGCTCCTCAGATACCCAACGTGTGAGATATTCAGATTTAGCTCGGCAATCCTCAAGATAAAAGATGGGAAGATTTGTTGAACCAGTTTTCAAGACCGACGACCGAAGACGAAGAATAGTTCGGAAGAACTGAGGAGCGTCCGCAACTTGAAGACCGGTTCAGGGGGCTACTGACGGTGTCCTGGACTAGGGGGTACTCACCACATCGTCTCCCGATCAGTTGGATTGGGCCGAGGACCCCCATGGCCGTTTACTCATGGGCCAGTTCGGATAGCCGAAGACATATAAGAGGAAGATTCCACAAGACTTGGTGATCAAGACAAGGACTCCTCTCCACCGACGTATTCGACTAGGACTCTTGTTATCCTAGGCCTCTGGTATGTTATATAAGCCGAGGCCAAGCTAGTCAATAGAGGATTATGATATTATTGATCATACCCTTAGGTTTTAGACCACAACATATGATCTCGAGGTAGATCAACTCTGTACTTGACACTCCATCAATATAAACAAGAGCAGGACGTAGGGTTTTACCTCCATCAAGAGGGCCCGAACCTGAGTAAATATCGTGTCCCCTGTCTCTTGTTACCCATCGATCCATGATACACAGCTGGGGACCCCCTACCTGAGATCTGCCGGTTTTGACACCGACGGTATCCTTGCCAATGCAAAGACATTCATCTGCATTGTTGGCCACAACAATATATGCAATCTCTCGCATCGCCGCCGATTTGTTTTATATGCAGTAAAATCAATCAACCTGGCGTCATTCCTACGCCGGGTGAAGAAACAACGATTTTGCTCGCAAGCCTCGACGATGCGGAAAAAAAGTGACATACACATTTGATATCGCCTACGAAAGAGGTTAGCCGGATATGTCGGTACCTCGGCGAAGTAGTCCTTCATGAGCATTTTGTCGTCGAGAGCTCGGTTATAGGGAATGCATAGCTGGCCGACCATCGACTAGCGCCGATTTTTAGGCGGCCCCGCCTCAAATTCGTCGACGAGATGCAAAAACACTAGATTTTCATCATTGCCGTCGAGGATCAAATCTTCTATGTCCGAATCGTCGAACGAAGACAGCGAAGACGAACTCCATTCCATCTACAATGTGCACAGAAGCCGAATAAGCTTCACCCGAACCCAATCCGAGCCAAAATTGAGCACTTACCGGAACGAGCATCACCCAAACATACCTCACCAGAAGCAAGCCGAGTCGCGCTACCCTTTCTCCTTCCCGCCGGCCGACACCGCGCTAAGGTTGGGTCATCTATTTTGGAACGGAGGAAGTATGTGTTTACGAACTTTATACTATCTTTGGCACAACTTTAACTTGCAGTAAAAAGTTTTGCCAAAATGTTGCATGGCTTCGCCAGTCTAGGTTCGTCGTTCAAATGGAGAATAGGTTTATCTGGGATATGCAAGCGTTGTAGGGCTAGCTAATAAAATGAGTGGTCACGTGTGTGTGCCCCATCCAAAGCTGCTGGCATGCACGTCGGCCGTTACGTACCGGCTTGCGTGCAATGCGTGCCATTGGAACAAATGGGTCCAGGACATCAACGCCGCCACTGGAAAAGGCCGTCAGCTATGCACGTGGATCCACGGCCCAAAATATAGGATTTTCAAACAAACTATACACCTGACAATACCTAACGCATGAGAAGTAGCGCCGCCATACGCTCGAGCGCTGCACTTGCAAGGACAAAAAAATCCAACCTAAACTACCAACCAGTGCGGAGGCACCCAGATTCTTCTCCCCACCACCGGCCATCAGAGCAGCAGAAAAAGGGGAGGCGAATCCACAAGCTCGCTGGTGTAGTTTGGAGAGAGTTTGTCCTAGCCACCTAGGGTTAGGGCAGAAAAATGAGAGGCTGCCCACCGTTGCTTGCACGGTGCATGGTTGTTGTCGATGTCATCTTCTCCTCTGGTTCCATGATGAGGTGAAAGGGAGGCGACGGTTCTGTCGCTAGCTCCCTTAATAAGCGTGCAATCACACAAGATCAAGTCTTTCTCGTGTCCTCCCCTTCTTATTTTGGCCATCATGGCGATGCCATGGATGGGAGAGCACGATAGAAGTTGGGCTTCTAGTATGACATCTCACTTTATCCAAGCTAGCAGTGAGGTATTTTACCCAAATCTATTAGAGAGCCTCCAGCATGCATCCGATTGCCACATTCATCGTGGTGGTGGAGGCGTCGATGCGGTCATCCGGATGGGTTTCAAGAGCTAATGGCGGTGGATTTGGAGGAATGTGGTGCCTCAGGGTGGGCGTTCAGGTTTACCCAAAATTTCGGGTATGGTAATTCGAATTTTTAAAAATTTGGGTTTCCAAAATCAACACCCGAAATATTCGTGAAAAAAAAAGAAACCCAAAAATTCAGGTTTGTGTTATGATAATCCCAAATTAGCACAACAAACAAAATGGCAGAAGCGGCTCGCGGCATACTAATGGTTGATGCATCGCTCCCCTTTGCTTCCCTCTCACTCAAAGGTTGTGGGATCTAGCCTCGCCTCATGCGCTTCTCATGGCGGTAGGATAGTGGGGCTAGGATGTTGGGACAAACCCCCAATAGGAGGTCACATATGATGTTGGCATACTAATGGTTGGTTGCCGAGCCACATAGGAGGCCATCGGCCATATTGCAGGGGGAGATTGTGAGCCTCGTGCGCGTCGCAGATAGCGGCTGCGAGGTGCAGACCATGGTGATGACGCTGGCGAGGTACAGGGAGTTAAGGAGATTGTCGCCCGCTCGGCCGCATTACATGTTGGTGGAGGGACCAAGGATGTGGCCGTCTGCGTTGCATTGTAGGCGCTGGTTTCAAGAGAGGGCGAGAGGAAGGAACGAGGTGTTCTAGAAAGAGAGAGAGAGAGGACTGCGCGACTGGTGGCACATCATGGGAAGTGGATGAGGGTCGTGACTATGCTCGTTTGACCTAGGGAAATCGAGGCCTTATTCTTATTCCCTGATTGGGCTAGGCCGATTCCAGGAAGTGGGATTTTGATTGGAATTCTCCTAATTTCGAGTAATTTGGGCTATTCGGGTACCATGAGTTGAAACCCGAATTTTCCAATAAAATTTGGGTTTCTAAAATTGTTACCTGATTTAGTGTTCGGGTTTTTCAGGTTCGGGTTTGGGCTTCGGGTATTGGGTTTTATGCCCACCATGAGTGGTGCCCTTGTTGGTCATGGCCTGGTTAGTCAGACTAGAAAATCATGGCCAGGCCTTCTTTAGACTTTGGATACTTACTAAGCCAAATGACCATATTGATCGACTCCATGTTAGCCAGACTAGCTGCTGAATAGAGATGTTGCAGTATTAGGTTGGAAGATCCTTCAAATCTGGGCGTTGAAGCACAAAGCCCTCAATGACTTTTTTTTGTTATCTTCTTATTTCGGGATTCCTTAATCTCAGTCAATTAAGGACTTAACGAAGTCTTAGTCGATGCTATATTCATTAGATCTTACATAGAGATCCGTGTAAAATTTCTTTTTGAGTTTTTCGTTCTTCTTCTTTATATGTTTTGTTACTTGACTGAGACTTCGTTAAGTCTTAGTCGATTCAGATTTAGCCACACCTTTTTTATTTACCTAAGCACCTGTATAGGCGTTTTGCATGAGGGATGGCCTTAACATAATTTGTTTTCCACGGCGAGTTCACTCACAGATTTTTTTTGCATGTAACCAACTATGAGTAAGCAAGTATTATTTGTGTTTTGCTGTTACGTTGCCATCAATGTAATTGCACCAAGAGCCAGCAAAAATTTTCTTTTGGTGGGGTGGCACAAGCTTTTATTTGGATACATATGATTAACTACTGGAGATAGATACTAATATACACAAATGCTTGTATCTAATATTTGGATTTCCATATCCTCTAAGCCATTACATAAATGCTTATATCCAACATTTGGATTTTCATATCCTCTAAGGCATTGAATGCATAGCCAAGAGGAGTGCAATAAATAGCACTCGGACCCCGTTCTGCTCCTCACATCATCATTCCAACAACTTATTTTGAGAACTTGGCCATGGCGTTCAGCGGCGCTCAGATTCTCACTACCTTCACTCTGGGCTTTCTTCTCTTGGCCTTCTGTAAGTTCATATAGCAGTTTTTATCACATTGCAATTCCATGCAATTTTAGATCAATCGATGAAACAATTTGTACTATAATTTTCTGGTGCACATATTAATTCTAAGTCACATGCAGGTGCGGAGGCTCGCGTATGCACGGCCCCTAGCAAGTGGGGCCAAAGGAGCATGTGCAAGACCACGGCTTGCATCGGGGCCTGTCAGTACGAGCACTTTAAGGGTGGGTACTGCTCCGATGAGAAATCAATTGTTGGCTACGAGGTCAACGAAGACAACGACGGCAACTACTTTCACATACCTAAGAGAAAGACGTGCATGTGTACATATGAATGCAGGAAAAAACCCACCACCACTATGAGAACCTACGTGCCTAAGCCACCGGGTGAACCCGAGGTGCCCGATCCTAAGAAGAAGAAGAAGCCGCCGCCATATGAACGTGATGTGCCAGAGCCGCCCTCGGGAGAAAACAAGAAGAAAAGCTTCCGCCAGCTGCCAACCAGTGAGAAAATGGTCTAGTCCGCCCATCCGTGGAAAATGATTTCAATAAGAAAGGAATTAATCAATGCTTGACTTGTACATATGCATAATTGATTGCGTGAGAATAATAAAAATCTTGGTAGTACTACTGTTAAAGTGAACCTGTCGCTGTGATGGTTCCACCTTCTTCCACCGCCTCCCCCTTACGATCCCATGTTATGTACTACCCAACACCGATTTGTTTCCTCCTACAACACCATGCATCCAACGAGCCAACACTTGTTTTCCCCCTAAAAAATGCTAGACCTACGAACAGGCTACTAAAGCCTACGAAACCTTCCATCTCTAATTAATCTCCTCCCCTAAGGCTAGTCATAGTGGGAGTAACTTAGCTAGTAACATAACACATCCCAAGACAAATTTGCTTACGTGACACCTAGTTAATAAGGAGAAAGGTGTTTGGAGTAACATATTAGGCTGCTCCCAATGGACTGGTACTTAGATGGGGTGCTAAGCATATTAAATAACTTAGCAACCAAACTCCCCAATGCATAGGTGCTTAGCTACTCCCTTCATTTAATGATTTGGCTACTAAACTCTCTCATGCATTGGTGAGTTTGCTTCATTTAAATGTTTTGCCTAGGTTTGTGCGCTTGGCATTGGTTCTTCCTGGGGTCACCAAACCCATCTCTCTCCTCTTAATTGCCTTGCCACATCAGATTTTTCGTCTACATGGCATGCTTAGCACCCGTACAGGGTGGAGCATTGGGTTATCATCACATAGCGCTTCCCAAGAAATGTTGAATCTATAAGCTAATAAATGCAACCACATATGATACTACTTCTATGACACTTAGCACTATGAAGGTAGTAACATAGACTAGTGTCATATGTATGGCACTAGTCTAAGTTACTCCCCACTATGACCAGCCTAAGGGCATGTACAATGGTGCTATCTTACGAGTGCCACGTAGGATAAATAACGAGGTGGAGGAGAGAGAACTCATAAGAGAAGGCTTGTCTTCTCTTATTTAAGATAAGACAAGAGATGATCTCTTAGCCCAATATGTCTCACCACATTTTTAGGAATTGCTATTTATTGAAGATAAGGCTAAGAGATGACCCATTGTAGACATTTTTCTTTGTCATCTCTAAATTACATGCAAAACTTAAAATAAGACTATCTTATCAACCATTGTACATGCCCTAAATTTCATTGTGGGCATGTGCCCTTTTCCTTTCCAATCAAAACCTTCCATGTTAACTCTCAC
This sequence comes from Triticum urartu, assembly GCF_003073215.2. NCBI lineage: Eukaryota > Viridiplantae > Streptophyta > Magnoliopsida > Poales > Poaceae > Triticum > Triticum urartu. The sequence goes on from NW_024119069.1 coordinate 7,448, forward strand.
GTAAGGTATGTAAAAGATTTTTGTAGATGTAGCGTTATCCTTTTTCCTTTGTGCGACCCTTCCTCGGTCTCTCCCATCGATGCTCGGAAAAAAGAAAAGGAAAAGAAAAAGTAAAAAAGAGATCCCACGAACCATGAACACATGTTCACATGACCCATCTCCCCAACCTCGTCGCTCACGATCACGAGGCAGAGCAGGGTGTCTTGCAGTGAAGATGTTCCCCACGACCACTCGTTCGCCTCGTGGTTGCCGTGGTTGTGGGAGCGTGTTTGCCGGGATGGGGGATGGGGTGGGAGCGCGGTGCGCGACTGGAGGCAGAGCAGGGTGTCTTGCATTGATGCATCCACCAAGTGTCCTAGGCTGCAACGTCCTTTGACATAGAGGCAAGCGCATGCAGGGAGAGAGCCTGAGCGGGAGGGGTATGGGTATGGGGTCAACGCCCCCGTTAGCATGTTCCCTGCTGCTGCTCGAGGGGATTATGGTGGGGGTCAATTTGAAGCATGGGGAGAGAGCACTAAGGAAGGTCGTTGCATTGAGGGTTGATTTGGCCCCAATTCGGCTCGCTGGAATACAAGCCATGCCCATGCCACCCCATGGGCGCCCCTGACTGAGGCCGGGGCTTGCCGTGGGTGCATCTGCACCAGTATGTCGGTGTCCTGGATTAGGGGATACTCATGACGTCGTCTTTCGACCAGGTGGATCGGGCCGAGGACCCTCATGGCGGTTCACTAATTGGCCACTTCGGGCAGCGGATAACGTATACGAGGAAGATTCCACAAGACTGGTGATCAAGAAAAGGACGCCTCTCCACTGAAGTATCTGACTAGGACTCTTGTTATCTTAGGCCTCCGGTACATTATATAAGCCGATACCATGCTAGTCGATAGATCATTATGACATTCATCATCATACCCCTAGGGTTTAGACCACAACATATGATCTCGAGGTAGATCAACTCTGTATATGATACTCCATCAATATAAACAAGAGCAGGACATAGAGTTTTACCTCCATCAAGAGGGCCCGAATCAGGGTAAAACATCGTCTCCTTCATTCCCGTTATCATTGATTCGAGAATACACAGCTCGGAACCCCCTACCTCGAGGTCTGCCGGTTTTGACACCGACGATGGTGCTTTCATTGAGAGTTCGGTTGTCAGATTAACAAAGGATCAATGGCTCGTCTGTAGATCAACCGCAACGTCGGCATCTTCGTCGCCGGCTCGACTGGTCAACTTGGATCGACCAAGGACTGCGCTCCGCCTCGGATCGTCATGTTCGGACGAAGGCCTTCATCAACATCAACTGTGATCTCTATCAAGAACATGGAGGAATCATCCATGGAGCTCGGAGGCTAAACATCAACATTGCCTTCGGGCGACCGTGGTGTTTTTCTGGACAGCGAAGCTGTATCCGCCGTCACCGCCTTATCGAGCGTCGCTTTGACGATTGCTTTGGTGGAATTGTGCGGAATTGAGTCTACAACAACCCTGTAAAATTTTGTCGTATTCCGATGAAGGAATCTCCGGCAATCTCCTATATACTGGAACCCTGTCAAATCTGGACGGGAATTTGGACAAGTTTAGGGCGAGGAGTCCATCATCCAGCTCGGACATCTTTTTGAAGATCCAACCGTTCATTGGCTGCGGAATTCCTATGTCTACCACCTCTTAAAATTTCAGCTTGATCTGACCGTTCAAACTCCGGAAAACTTCCGATAAGTGGATCAATTTTTGGATCTGTTTTCTGCACAAATACGAATCCGAGCCGAGTTCATCTTTCTTCATGAACGGGATATTGGACAACCTTTTTAAGGAACTATGGAATTTAACATTTATGGAAAAAATATTTAAACTTCTAAAATACATATTGCAAATCAGGGAGTCCACTATGGTGTGCGACTTTTTCTGAATAAATAATAGAGTCTTTTGTACATCTAATAGTGGTTGTATGGATTATATATATAGAGGTTCGTACAATAAATAATTGCTCTTTATTTACATAATAAAATTTGCATCTACATACACTACGTATTTGTATGAAGAGGCATCCTCATGAATATACTCTCTCGTTCATAAAAAAGATGGTATTTAGACATCGGCTGTCACCAACATGTATCATTGGCTATATCTTATTTGTCTGTTTTTTGGTCGGATGGTTACGTCTTACTTGTGTAAATTAATATTTATGAATTGCAAAATATTTTTAAAACATGGGCAATATTTGAAATCCGGATTTTTTTTTTCAAAAATTTCGTTCATTTTGGAAAAAGGTGAACACCATTTGAAATAGGGAGAATTTTTAAAATTCACAAACATTTATTGAAAACACGAACCTTTGAAAAAGCACTAACTTTTTCTGAATTTGGGAACCATTTTTTAAACAGGAACATGTTTTGAACTTTTATAATAGTTTTTGAAAATGTGTTTATTTAACCACGATCATTATTTTGAATTTGTGAATATTTCAATAAACAAGAATATTTATAGAATCTGGAACATATTTAAAATCCCAATTTGTTTTGGAGAACACAATTTTTTAAGAAAAATAGGACATTTTTTAAATGCAATTTTATTTTGAATATCTCGATTTTGTTTTAAAACACAAATATTTAAAAAATTGTTTTTCTAATTTTGTTAAAATTTGGAATGAGAACAAAAATTACAAGTTTCGAGCATTTTTTAAAATAGGAACAAAATTTTGGAATTCGGATTTATTTTCTAAAAATTGAAAACACAAATCAAATTTTTTTGCTGGTAAAAAAGAAAAAAGAAATAGAGAAAGGAAACAAATAAAATAGAAATAAAATACATAAGAAAAAGAAAACAGGCTGGCGCAGCCTTGTGCCCTGTGCAATGGTCAGACTATTTGTGGCCTTGTGCGGTAAATAGGGTTTCTGTAGCTGTGTGCGCAGGGAATAAGTGGGCTGGCTTCGATGGGCCACAACATGCACAACCCATGTACGAAAATTGCTTTTTCTTTTCTAGCAAACGGACGCACAAAAATTTAGTACCACCTTGGATAGGGAAAAAAAACTTTTCAGCGGTGAACGGATTAAAAAATTGGAGAAACGCACCTCACTTTATTAGTAGGTATAGATATAGATATAGATAGGTTTGTACAATAAATAATTGCTCTTTATTTACATAATAAAATTTACATCTACATACACTACTTATTTGTATGAAGAGGCATCCTCATGAATATACTCTCTCGTTCATAGAAAAGATGGTATTTAGACATCGGCCGTCACCAACATGTATCATTGGCTACATCTTATTTGTTTGTTTTTTGGCCGGATGGTTACGTCTTACTTGTGTATATATTGCTAGAAAAGTATAAACTTTATGCCATATGAATAATATGTTATCCTATGCCGCGAGGTTAAAGAAGTTTTGCGGGTGGTGATAATTATTTTTTACTTGTCTTTATTTGCCGAGCACAGAAATCAATTTATTTTTCCTTTAATTTTTTTGTTACTATCGTCATTTATTGAGAAACTTTTCCTTTTTTTCAAAAAATTCCGAACTGTTGTTAGCGATCAGTTTTTCACTTTAACATCGAAGTATACTTTTTTTTGATAATAAGCATTGATGTATATTAATTTGGCAGCTGCTCTATTTTTCTGTAGAGATTTGGGCAACGCAGCCTTTGTCTTGATGTGCTTCATGCGTTGCTTTGGGTCTATGTGTTAGCCTTTTTTTAACGGAACCTTGCTTTTTTTATTGGTATTTTCAGGGAGTCTTCATATTTTTACGGTAACTAGCACATATGCCCGTGCATTGCAACGGTAGAGATATTCTTTTGAGAAGCAACGGGAGAGATAATTGATGTGTGCACCAAAAATGGTTTGCAGAGCAGTGGGGCGACGGAGCGAGAAGTTGTGGTCTTCTTTCGGATCATGTTTGGCCTGCGAGATCTTGATAGTGGAGTTAGTCGGCATGGTGACGACCAACCAACTCATGCCTTTTTTCCTTTGGGTTCGCCCTCGTGTCGGGGTTGTGGCTCCCTTCTCATTTGGTGGTTGCGCGGCGACCTTCAGGGCACGGTTGCTTCGCCACTTTCTCCTACTACGATGTAACCGGATGGAATACTAATTGCAATGCATAAATCAAATTTCATTAGCATTATCCACACATAACCAGACAGTCCCTTCTTTATCAGGGTTTATTCTCTTTGACTATTTTAGCGGTTACATGCCCACAGTTCTTTTCATTAGAGCCAATTCAACATATTCTCTTTTATTGGCTTGTCCCCACAATTTCTTTCAACTATAGTAAAAAAAGCATACTCTTTTATCGTCAAATAGCACATGGGACGCACACTAGTTCGCGTCTGGCAGGCACCTAAACGACTTGTGTTCGTAAGGCACGAGTATAAATAAAAAAACGACAAGTTGAAGGATCGACCTCACAACCTAAAAACTCTGACCACTGGGTGTTGGCCACTCGAATAAACAGGTCTTGCTTACAAATGACCAGCGCGAACGTTTAAGAACATACTGCATCAACATATTCAAAACATTTTTTGATATTTTGGAAATTTTTGAAAAAATAAATTAATATTTATGAATTGCAAAATATTTTTAAAACATGGGCAGTATTTGAAATCCGGATTTTTTTTCAAAAATATCGTTCATTTTGGAAAAAGATGAACAACATTTGAAATAGGGAGAATTTTTAAAATTCACAAACATTTATTGAAAACACGAACCTTTGAAAAAGCACTAACTTTTTTTGAATTTGGGAACAATTTTTTAAACAGGAACATGTTTTGAACTTTTATAATAGTTTTTGAAAATGTGTTTATTTTAACCACGATCACTATTTTGAATTTGCGAATATTTCACTAAACAAGAATATTTATAGAATCTGGAACATATTTTAAAATCCCAATTTGTTTTGGAGAACACAATTTTTTTTGAAAAATAGAATATTTTTTAAATGCGATTTTATTTCGAATATTTCGATTTTGTTTTAAAACACAAACATTTAAAAAATTGTTTTTTTATTTTGTTAAAATTTGGAATGAGAACAAAAACTACAAGTTTCGATTTTTTTAAAAAATAGGAACAAAATTTTGGAATTCGGATTTATTTTCTAAAAATTGAAAACACAAATCAAAATTTTTTGCAGGTAAAAAAGAAAAAAAAAATAGAGAAAGGAAAAAAATAAAATAGAAATAAAATACATAAGAAAAAGAAAACAGGCTGGCACAGCCTTGCGCCCTGTGCAATGGTCAGACTATTTGTGGCCTTGTGCGGTAAATAGGGTTTCCGTAGGTGTGTGCAGGGAATAAGTGGGCTGGTTTCGACGGGCCACAACATGCACAGCCCATGTACGAAATTTGCCTTTTCTTTTCTAGCAAACGGACGCACAAAAATTTAGTGCCGCCTTCGATAGAGAAAAGAAATTCGGCGGTGAATGGATTAAAAAATTGGAGAAACACATTTTGCTTTATTAATAGAGAAGATAGAAGATATAAATATAGATATAGCCTAGTAGTATATTGTTTCTATATGTGACCGTGTGTTGTTTTGAGACAATATAGGTGACCTTTTGTTTAATGCATGCATCTACGTGACCGATTAGATTAGTATTCCAGCTGGACTTCTACCTTTACAGCGTGACAGAGTATGCTTTGTATCACGTGACGGAGTATTTTTTTTTCTATTTTGGTCAAGGCATGCATACATTTTCATATGTACTTTTTTTCTATCTTGGCCAAGGCATGCATACCTTTTCATATGTACGCGACAAGCATATCACATGTTACGTAAAAACTATTAAATCTGAACCGTTATTATGATCAAATGGTGTAAATAATATTAGCATATGTGAACGATTGTGATGGCTTGTTTGACTTTTGTCTTAATTATATAATTAGCAGGCCACCCGCGCATTTGCGCAGCTAAGTTTGTTATCTGACAATGTATTCGTGTTTTTATCTATCATATTGGTTTGAAAGATTCTTAGAGGATGTTCACCAGTCTAGGTCAAGTACAGAATGTGTTTATTGTGTAAGTTTTTTGGAGTAAATTTCTTTTATCTACCATATATTTATTTTCTTGATATTTGGCATACGCATGCCACTACTAGGAAAAGGCATGCTAGTGGCGCACCGAATTTGCTTTCTAATGGCGCACTACCGGTGCGCCACTGGCATCACGCCATTAGAATTAAATTCTAATGGCGCACCACCGGTGCGCCATTAGTATCTGGTGTTCTAATGGCGCACCGCATAGTGCGCCATTAGTATAGCCTGCAGTGCGCCATTAGAATGCCTCTCAGGGGGCCATATGTACCGATGTGCTTTGGCATTCTAATGGTGCACCAGCAGTTAATGCACCATTAGTGTGATGATTACAGTGCGCCATTAGTGTCTTGTGTGGTGCGCCATTAGTATGAATATTAGGTTTTATTTTATTTTTTGCTTTTCTGATTTTTGCACAGGTTACAAAATATATTATTGGACAGAATATAGACAGCAACACACAGCAACATCAGATTCATCGAATACAATAGAAGATTAGTCTCCGAATACAATTCATCATATTAGTCTTCGAATTCAAAAGACCGAACAAAGATAAAACATTACAAGTCTCTAGACCGCGGGTATCGAGTTTGCCTTCACATTACAAGTCGATATCGATCATCTAAACTACCATCACATAGAAGAGAGCTGTGGTCATCACGATGAGCATCATCGCGATCAAACTGGTCTTCATCCGGTTCCTCCAACGCTCCCTCCTCTCTCCCTCTAGATAGCGGGCGTATCTACATTCGGCCTCCGCCCTAGTGGTGTACCCTTTGTAACTATTACCGCTGAAACGGTGAACCTGTCTCCGACACTCCTCCCAGTCGTCGTAGACTCCGGGAACCTTACCCTTGTACA
>NW_024119070.1:0-8193 GCF_003073215.2 Triticum urartu
ACGGCCGTCGCCGCCGTGGCCTTCCGAGGGTCGTGGTACCAACGGAACCGCCGGCGAAGCAGAGTCGACGGTGGACGGCGGAGTAGAGCAGGCGTGAGCGTGACGCGGGGGACAGAAGAAGAACACCAGTGAAGCAGGCGCTGCGGGGCGGCCGAGCGACGGAGCATCCGGGAGAGCGAGCACCACAAACGGTTCATGGTCGATCGATCGATCCTGCGGTGGGAATCTGCAGGCGCGGTTTAATTTGGAGTATCGATCGATGGAGTACGAGTAGGGCTCTTCACCTGTCGTGTTTGGAACTAGTTTACTGCTCGTACTGTATTCGTACTGTATATGATTGAAAGGATCGCTCACGAGATCCGAGCTAGATACTATAACAGGTTAACGGGGGCCTGTCGCGACTCGGGGCCCAGCGACGGGTCGGAGTAATAATAGATCGTGGCTGCGATAGCTAGCTCAATCTTTGCTCTACGTCTTCCGAAAGAAATTCAGCACTATTATACGTTTGCCCAAACTAATAATTTAATAACGAAAGAATTCCTTAACACCCGTCTTAAATTTCATTTCCCTATTAGACACTGATTTTTTTTCTTCCTTATCTATTACCGTGTCTAAATTTTATACTCTCGTCGATTCTATTTACGACACTTTCGTCTTCTTCATCTGGTGTTAGATTGCACATAAAAAGACACTTTTGCCCCTCATTCTATGTGACCCCGCATTGTAGAACCAGATCAAGAGAGAAGAAATAGTTCATGCCTTTGGCCATCAATAATAAGTCTGTTTGGGTTTCTTTCTTTCCCAAGTACGCGAGTTGTCCTAACAGTTTCCGTTTAGAGACGGTCGATCGAATCGATCGCAGCTCTCCACGTTCATGTACAATACGTAGCATCACTAGACTAGATTGTTGGAAATCTGTATTGTCATGTAAACAATTGCTATTTTGGAATGAATATGATTTTGTTGTCCGGTTGTAAATTGTGTTGTATCGAGAAAACAGGTTGTACAAAAATAGGGCTAATGGGTTGGACCAAAAATATAGGTAGGCTAATGGGCAGGAAAAAAATAAACAACTAATCGGTTGGACTGTCCACCAAAATTATTGGGCCAAATCCATAATTGGGCTGGCTAAAACATGGGCCAAGTTAATCTCCACGTCAGATCCACGTTGAAACCTTGTTAGGTCCATGTTGCATCCACGTCATGTAAATCGGTGACGATTTGTTCCGTCACAACCTAGTTTGGGCTTGGAGGGCCTGGGGCAGATCCATGACGGCCAAGAACCATCATGGAAGGTACGATGTCAAATTATGATGCGATATACATGACGAGTTTCAAATCCGCCATGGTTGGACGCATGACAAGATTTTGGCTGATCTATGACGGACTAGGACTGTCATGTTTAACAAGTTTCTTGTAGTGTTAAGTTGGACTTGAGAAGGCATTTGACATGCTAAACCATGACACCATTTTTGAAATTCTAAATTCGAGTGAACCTTGGGTTATCATGTGCTATTCCTTTTTCTTCGCGGTACTTTACAAACACGAGGTGAGATGTATTGGTATCCATTTGAGTCATACACATGCTCACTATGCCGGTCTCCTCGTTACTGATTTTGTTCTTCTTTCTCGTTAACATGTTTTGGCATCCCCGTGACATAGTCACCTCTGTCTGGCCACTAGGATTATGGATGCCGTCACATCGAGAGGCCCCTAAGAATGTCTCTCCATCGTTGGAGAGCAAATTTGACTCTCGATCTATCTAGTCCCTTGTCAAACTTTTGGATGAACATGTAAGTTGCCGTTATGATCATTGTGTTACATATGAAGTTTGAGCAACCCCAAAGTCCACCGTATGTTAAAGTTACTATGATACTCTCATGGTCTAAGAAACTAAAACACATGTTATAACAATTGGCACATGTTATAGCTCAATATGATCGTTCTTCTAACGTCATATTCTCAAAGTTGTTTTAGGACTATCATTACACTTAACGATATTCTAAACTCTGGAAAACATGATCATCCACAACATTTGAGTTAGTCTTAGAGGCGAGACTAGAAATCTTATTTTTACCGTTTATCATTTCACACGTGCATACGAGTTTTCCACTTAATCGCACATTTCAGGATCATAGTAGTTATAACATAGAATATAAACTCTTAATTGTGAACATGTAAATATAATAATACAATATTATTGTCTCTAGGGCATATTTCCAACATGCACAAAGCGCACTTTGTTTTTTTTAATGCACACGTAAAAAAACCGAAAAAGGAGAGACTCCCGAGGAATCAAACTTGCAACCCGGCGTTGCTGGACTCCTCCTGCTAGACACTAGAACCGATAGTTGTTAGTGATAATCGAGAAGCACGCAAATATTTAACCACAGACCGCAGTGTCGACATTTGAAAACATTTTCTTCAAAATTGTCAGGTATTTTTGGAATTACAAACATTTTTTTAAGACACAATTTTTTTTGAAATCCCGAGACATTTTTAAAATGGGAACACTTTTTAAAAATAAGAAATGAGAATACAACTATTATTTAAAGAAATATTTTTTTTGAAAAAATGGGAACAAAGTTTGAAACCTGACAAAATTTTGAAGTGTGAACACTATCTGAAAAGTTAAAAAACGCGAAGAAATTATGAAACCTGAACAAATATGTAAGAAAAATGTTAGTGACATCTACAAAGGTGATGAGTTTTAAAAAATGTGCGTGAAATGTGTGATTCAAAAAAAAAATCGTACATTCAAAAGAAACAGTAACACTTCAAAAATGTTCATGAGTTTAATAAATGTGTTTGCAACATTTACAAAAAGTGCGCATGGTGTAAAAAAATGTTTTCGTAATATAAACAAATGTGTCATACCATTAAAAATATACATGACATGTATTTGAAAAAAATATTAAAAATGTACATAGTGTATTTGAAAAATGTCGCAAGCGTACCAAAATATGTTTCATGTGTGTGCTAGAAATGTACATTGTGTATTAAGAAAAATTAGACACGTGTCAAAAATGAAACCGATTAAAATCAGCAAAGAAACAAAATGAAAAGAATAATACAAAAAGAAACAAATGAAAACCGAGAGTACAACAAAATTTTTAAAAAAATAAAGCACCAGTGAAAAATAAAGTATAACGAAGGTAAGAAGAAAACCCTGATGAAAAAACAAAGTAAGACCAAATAAAACGAAAAAGAGAAGAAAAAAAAACTAGAGCAAAGCGAACAAACCTACAACTACGCACCGTGCGTGGACCGGGCTCTGGTCGATCGCTCTCGGACATGGCCGGGCAGCCAGTATCATCAGTCCGACTCGTCGACCTACCCGCCGTGCGTGGACCGGGCTAGCTCCGAGTCGCGACAGGCCACCTAAACTACTTCCAAACACGACAGGCGAAGAACCTCCTATACTCTCGATCGATAGGAGCAGCGCGTTATCGACCGACCATGAACCGTTTGTGGTGCTCGCTCTCCCAGACGCTCCGCCGCTGCAGAGCTCCGGGCGCGCCGCAGCGCCTCCTTGACTGGTGGTATTCTTCTGCGTCCCGCGTCACGCCCGCTCTACTCCGTCGTTGTCCACCGTCGACTGTGTCGAGGCCACTTCGTCGACAGTACCATTGGTACGACGACCCTCGGAAGGCCATGACGGCGACGGCGATCGGCTTGAGCGCCGCGGTAATGGCGGCCTGCCAGGTCGTGCCCGGCACCAACCGCTCCCACCTGGTCGTCCTCTCCGCCCAGAAGGAGCGCGACCTTGGCGAGTCCCATTTCGCCGAGTTGAAGCACATCTACAGGCATAGGACGGTGGACCCACACCATCCGGATAGCGTCCGTGTACGTCTCATCGCCGACAGAATCATCCACGCTGCCAACCGCGGCCTCGGCATCTACGATAGCCGTGACGCCCCCTTGCTCAGCGTCACCCGGAAAGGGAAGAAGAAGCCGTGGGCACGGCAGCCGCACACGAGGCACCTCCATGGGCTCGACACCTGGGAGCTGGTCCTTGTCAGTGATGGTAGGATCGGAGCCACGTCCTCCCCCGGTGGCAGGATTTTAGTCTTCACCGGCTTGCTCGACTGGCTTAAGACCGACGGCGAGATCGCCTTCTGTATTGCACACGAGGTTCGTACCGCAAGGTTTCAGGTTTAGGTTCACTTGGATTATATACATAGTACTCCCTCTATAAAGAAATATAAAAACATTTAAATTAGATTATTACTTTAATGATCTAAACGCTCTTATATTTCTTAACGAGGGGAATACAATGCTGGGTTAATGTGTTTCTAGCTGGTGTGTTCAATCTGACGACGTGCGTTGTTGTCGGTTATTTTCTCTAGGTTGGGCACCACATTGCAAGGCACACTGCGGATATCACGAGTAGGTTGTGGCTAAACACCATCCCTCCCCCCACCCCCCTTACTACGTACATACTATATATATAATAACCGCTTCAGCATATATATGCATTTCACGTTTAATTGTTTTTTTAAATAATTGTTCCTTTGTACTGGTTATTTGTGTTTTGCATTAAAAACATAATGATATATATGTTTAGAAAGTACTCCCTCCGTAAACTAATATAAAACATTTACAAAGGGAGTGCTAGTGTGTAGAGGTAGTTTCTTTGTTGCCAATCCTTTTTCCCTTTTGAAATAATTAATAATTTATTTAGATATAGACTTATTTAGCTTTGGAGCGTGTTATGTTACGAGAACATACTATGTTACCACAAACACCTCTCTTCTCATTAACTACTTGTCACATAAACAAACTTCTCTAGGAATGTGTTATATTACTTGCTATGTTAGTCCCTCCATAACCAGCCTAACCGACCATCACCCAATTGAACTTGATGAGTTCAGTCAAATTCCAGTCACTATGTAACTAGCTTTTTTTTTTTTGGAGGAACTATCTAACTAGCTAGTATGTTAATGTTCAATGTGTCCCCCTCGTGGAAACCCTTTTCCAGAGTTAGATTGCTTTCTTTGTTTAGTATGAAACCCATGCAAGTTTTTCATGTTAATTTGAAGCTCTCCTGATAATGTTGCCTATGTGTGTAAATAGGGCTGAGATAGAGGCAGATCGCATTGGAATCTTGCTGCTCGCTGCTGCTGGTTTTCATCCAGACCATGCCCTTGCATTCGCTAAGAAGGCAGCTACAGTTGTACCAAAGTATTCTGTACTGAAACAGATGCTAGAAATTACTCATCCCCACCCTGAGGACAGACTGGCGCGTTTATCAGAGGCTAAGACCATGGAGGAAGCGCTTGAACTGTACAGAGAAGCTACTGCCAGGGATAAAGTAACTGAAAAATATTTCAGTAACCCAACCATGTAAGATATACCTTTTTGGGTGAATTCCACGCAAAGTCGGGCAAATGGTATTTTAATTATTTTTTAAGAGGTGTGTCCGTAAAGACATCTGATACTTAATATATGGCCTTAGATCTCTCCGCAAAGATAATGGTATTTCAATTTATGAAAATACCATCCAGTAAGATTAACTCTCCTAGTAACAAAGACTAAACTGATACCCCCAAACCCCCTGGTTACTAGTCTGGAGGTGGAACTTGAGGATTGTAGATGTTAAACTGTATATTGTTAGGATATAGGAGGTTGCTAATATTGTACTTATCTCCTGTAACCAACTGTATCTTGTGCCCTAGTTGCACCCTATAAATACATCCTGAGGCCACCAGGTTTGGTGCGCCGATCCAATCTCTCTCTCTCTCTCTGCGTATAGCTGGCGCCATGGGCTACGTCGATGGCACGCTTTCTGCTCCCGCCAAGCTTCTGGACCCCGATGACAAGGGGGTGTGTGCTCCCAATCCGGAGTATGCCACCTGGTTTCACCAGGATCAAATCATCCTTAGCTACCTCCTCTCCTCTCTCTCCGACGAGGTGCTGCAGCAAGTGCATCAGTTGGACACCTCTCGGGCCATCTGGTCTCATGTCGAGGAGATGTACACCGCCCACTGCCGCGCCAGCATCGTCCAGATCAAGATGGACATGGCGGTCTTCAGGAAAGGCACTCTGTCCATGGCGGATTACTTCGCCAAGATCCGCGCCAACGCCGACCAGCTTGCAGCTGTCGGCCGTCCCATGCGTGAGGAGGACATCATCACCGCTGTCATCACCGGCCTCGACAGCGACTACGAGCCCCTCATCACCTCGTACACCACCCGTCCCGAGGGCATGTCTCTTGGTGAGTTTTACTCTCATGCGATCTCCTTCGAACGGCGCCGCGAGTACAATGCTGCTCGCCAACATGGCGGCTCCTCCGTCAACTACGTCGCCCGAGACTCCAATGGCAACACCAACAACTCCAATCGTGGCAAGGGCAACTACCGTGGCAAGGGCCGCGGTAACTCCGGAGATCGCGGCAACTACAACAACAACTCTCGCGGTGGTGATCGCGGGAACCGCGGTGGCGGCGTCGCGCGCCAACAAGGCGACTTCGGTGGAAATCGCGGTGGTGACCGCGGTGATAACTGCGTCCAGGGCCAACTCTGCCGCGGCCCTGGGCATTACGCCTGGGAGTGTGGCCAACGCTATAATCATGTGTTTCAACCGCAACAGTCCAAGATGGCCGGGCTTGCCGCTGCTTCTCCTCCTTCCATCTTAGGTGATCCTGCTTGGTTCACTGACACCAGCGCCACGGACCACATCACCGGCGATCTGGATCGCCTCACCGTCCGGGAGAAGTACCCAGGAAGAGATCGCATCCACACTACTGACGGATCAGGTTTGCACATAGCTCATCGTGGTCATGCAATTCTTCCTACCCCCTCTGCCAATCTCAAACTTCGCAATATTTTGCATGTTCCTAATGCTGACAAGAACCTTCTCTCTGTCAATCGTCTTGCTGTTGATAATCATGCTTATCTAAAGTATTATCCTACTCACTTTCTCATGAAGGATTTGATCACCAAGAGGGTTCTACTTCAAGGCAGATGTGAGAATGGGCTATACCCCATTCGGCCGTCATCCCATCATGCCCTGTCTTCGGTTCGACTGTCAGCTGGAGATTGGCACGCCAGGCTTGACCACCCATCCATTCAAGTCGTTCAGCATGTTTTATCATCCAATAAACTAGCTTCCTCTAGTCGGTCTATGACCCATGTGTGTAATGCATGTCAACAAGGCAAAGCACACCAGCTTCCCTTTCCTAGATCATCGAGTGTCTCTTCTTCTCCATTAGAACTTATTTTTTCGGATGTGTGGGGACCTGCCAAAACTTCTTCTGGTGGGTTCCAGTACTATGTTTCATTTATCGATGATTATAGTCAATTTGTGTGGATCTACCTTCTCAAGAGAAAATGTGATGTGTTTGAAGTTTTTCGTGACTTTCTTGCTCATGTTGAACGCCTTCTATCTCGTAAGATTTTATGTGTTCAATTAGACTGGGGTGGGGAATACGAGAAGCTTAGCAACACGTTTTTTCGCCAACTTGGCATTCTGCATCACGTTTCTTGCCCCCACACACACCAGCAAAATGGTTCGGCCGAAAGGAAACACCGTCATATCGTTGACATGGGACTCTCTTTACTATCACATGCGTCCATGCCACTTCGGTTTTGGGATGAGGCCTATCTCTCGGCTTGCTACCTCATCAATAGACTCCCTAGTCGTGTCATTGGTAATCTTAGTCCTATGGAAAAACTCTTCCAAACCAAACCGGACTACACGTCTCTTCGTACGTTTGGTTGTGCTTGCTGGCCCAATATGCGTCCCTACAACACGCACAAACTTGCCTTTAGATCCCAATAGTGCGTGTTTGTTGGCTATAGCATTCACCACAAAGGATATAAATGTCTTCATCTACCCACAGCTCGTGTCTATATCTCTAGGGATGTCATGTTTGATGAAACACTTTTTCCTTTTGCCAACCCTTCTACCTCTCCCAGACCACCTCGTGTTGCAGAACAAACCATACTTTTATTTCCGCATGACCACATGAACTATGGTATACCTGCTGTATCTACTAATCTGGATGTAGGATCCCCTTTGGCGCAGACGATCCCAGGTACGGCAGGCAATCTTGCGTTCGAGGAAGATCTGGGCACGGGATCCGGAGTGGATCCGGCCTCGGATCACGTGTCAATCCCGGCCAGCGGCCCGTCAGGCGGTCGCGGGGCGCCGTTGGCCCACATGGCGCCTTCTGACGGCCTGGTCGCCCCA
>NW_024119071.1:0-15239 GCF_003073215.2 Triticum urartu
TTACTGTCTACAAAGCTCGACTTGTTGCAAAAGGTTTTTGACAAGTTCAAGGAGTTGACTATGATGAGACCTTCTCACCCGTAGTGATTCTTAAGTCCGTCCGAATCATGTTAGCAATTGCCGAATTTTATGATTATGAAATTTGGCAAATGGATGTTAAAATTGCATTCCTTAATGGATATCTTAAAGAAGAGTTGTATATGATGCAGTTAGAAGGTTTTGTCGATCCGAAAGGTGCTAACAAAGTGTGCAAGCTCCAGTGATCTATTATGGACTGGTGCAAGCCTCTCGGAGTTGGAATATACGCTTTGATAGTGTGATCAATATATAGACTTTTGGAGAAGCCTGTATTTACAAGAAAGTGAGTGGGAGCTCTATAGCATTTCTGATATCATATGTAGATGACATATTGTTGATCGGAAATGATACTGAATTTCTGAATAGCATAAAAGTATACTTGAATAAGAATTTCTCAATGAAAGACCTCGGTGAATCTACTTATATATTGGGCATCAAGATCTATAGAAATAGATCAAGATGCTTAATTGGACTTTCACAAAGCACATACCTTGATAAAGTTTTGAAGAAGTTCAAAATGGAACAAGCAAAGAAAGGGTTCTTGCCTGTGTTACAAGGTGCACTACAAAAAAAGACACACACGTGACATTTTGGGCCGAACGAATTTTTTTCTGTTATACTTATGACACTTCTATGACGATAATTGTGACAAAACCCGGTATCATCATGGATGTGGTGGGGTCCTACTTCTATGACAAAAAATCATGATAGAAAATGGGCTTTTCATCCTGGGCGGGACGGAGACGCAGCTGCATGAAATTCTTTGGGCCGTCCATGACGGAAAAAACCGTGGTAGAAGCGAGGGCGAGGAAAATATCAGGGAGTTCCCGGTTACGGTGGGTGGTCGGGGGCCGAGCGATGCGCGTTTCTCTCGTACGTACGCGCGTGTGTGCGAGGCATTGGGCTCTAACTGAACCTGAGCGAGGCGTTGGGCTCTAACTGAACCCGAGCGATTGCGCTGCAGGCTATGCATTAATGAACCCGAGCGATCCGTCGATGGCTGTTAACTGAACCCGATCGAGCAATTCGTTCGCTACTGCTGCTCACTGAAACCGATCGATGATGCCTCTGGATGAACAGTGAGCGTTGTTGGGGGGCTTGGATGAACAGTTCCTGGTGGGTTTTGGATGAACAGGAACCCGTGGTAGTAGAGGCCGTTGCCGCTGGATGAACAGTACCTTGATCAATCGAGCCGGTGGATGAACAGTACCCTGATCGATCGAGCCGGTGGATGAACAGGACCACGTGGAGGGCTGGTTGAACAGTAGCCGGTGGAGGGCTGGTTGAATAGTAGCCGGTGGAGGGGTGGTTGAACAGGACCTCGTGGAGAGGGCTGGTTGAACAGTAGCCGGTGGAGGCTGGATGAACAGGAGCCCGTGGGTGAACAGTCGCAGGTGGAGGCTGGAGGAGGTCGACGGTGGATGAACAGTAGCCCGTGGAGGCTGGAGGTGGTCGATGGTGGAGATGAACAGTATCCCATGGAGTCCCGTTTTGCGGTACGCCACACCCTCTTGACGAACAGGACCCCCGTTTTGACTGTAGCGCTCCAACACAAGTCCGTTTCCTTCGTTTTGCGGTACGCCACACCCCTCCCAATCAACCGGACCCCGTTTCAACCGTAGGAGGTCTGTTTCTTCCGTTTTGCGGTATGCCAGACCCCTCCCGATGAACAGGATCCCGTTTCCACCATGGCCGGCCGAACACAAGGCTGTTTCCTCCGTTCTGCGGTACGCCAGGCCTCGTTTCCGTTGCCTGTTCCGTCCAAGCCGGTTGGCTCCCGATGAACAGCACGTGTTCTGTTGCCTCCCGATGAACACGACGCATTCCGTTGCTTCCCCATGAACATGACTACAACACAGTTTCTCCGTTTCGACCCAGCCACAACCATGTACATGAGCCCTGGCCGTACGTATGCGCGAGTAGGCGTTCGAGACCCCGCCCGTATGTACATACGTGACCGTATTTACTTTCTTGCACCCTGGCCGATGTACGTACTTGTACATGCTACGTGCGCACCTCTACTACCACACATGCGCGCCTCTACTACCACATGTGCGCGCCTCTACATCGAGCAGTATGTACGTACACGTTCGCGACCAGAATGACAACGCTGCATACGCTTCGACCGGGTGGGTCCCGACTGTCAGGCACTTCCTTGTGTGCGAAGATGTAGCTGGTGGGTCCCAGCAGTCAGGGGGAGAAAACATTATTTTTCAGGGTAAAAAGGATGCAGTTGCATGCATGTGTCCATGGGCGTGGTGTGTCCCCACTGTCAGCCTCTCACGTACAGTCATCTTCCGATGACTCTCGATTATTGACCACGTTGACCACACCGTGCCGAGCGTACCAAGGCCGGTGGACAACCGCGAGGCCCCAGACTGGAACGACCCGGAGATGGGGAAGACGCGGCAGTGGAGTCGCAGATGGAGTGGAAAACTTGACTGGTTCAGGTGCGCGGCAGCACTGCCGCGGTGCCGCGCACGGGAGATAGGAGCAAGAACAAAGGTTGAAAAAGGAGCATGACTGTTGGATTAACATCCAATGGTCCAGCTGCTAGAATCATTTGTTGATTTAGTTCACAAAGCCCTGCGTACACGTCCGCTTAGTAGGCCCACAAGTCAGCCACATAATCTGACGGGTCCCAGCTATCAACGGGAGGAATAATTTTTTTCGCATAACAAGGAGGCACTTCCTTCCGTGTGAAGATACAGCCGGTGGGTCCCGCTGTCAAGGGGAGGAAACTTTTTTTCAGCTTAATAAGGAGGAACTTTCCTTGCGTGCGACCATGGACCTCGTGGGTTCTAGACGTCAGGCTCTCCACGTATAGTCCTCTCCTGATGACTCTTGTTTGTTGACCACGTCGCACCGAGCTCAGCGAGGCGGTGGACGACGGCGATGCCCCGGACGAGAACAACCCGGAGATGGGAAGATGCGGCAGTGGAGTCGCAGATTGAGACAAGGAGAAGGGTTATAACTGGTTCTGGTGCGGCGTGGTGCTGCACTCGGTGGAGAATAACAGGAGGTGTGGAGGGGTGGAGGGATAGCCTGGGCGGCGGTGGGGTAGCGCTTCACAGCGATGCGTGTTAAGCAGAGCCGCCGGAGGCCGGACCAGGCGGCCCCGGCGACGCTGGAGGAAGAAGATGAGAGATTGAAGGTGCATACCGACCGTTGGATATAAATCCAATGTCTGTGGATGTCATAATCATTTGTTGACCAAGTTGACAATGCCCTGCGTAGGCTTCGACCTATTGGCCCACATGTCAGCCTGCAAAAATGTGGCATATATTTAACCCATGTTTTGTCCATTTGCTGGGCTGGGTGAACAAATAATTTCACGTCAATGCGGCCCATTTATATTTTCTAAGAAATCCTAGCCCATTTGCACTTTCTTGAAATACATGAATTAGCTGGGCTCGTTCTATATATAATGTTAGATTAGAAGGAGCAATTAATATCAAAAAAAAACCGGAGCGACACATTATATATATAATTAACAAATTAGCGAGTTATTGCTCAAAATAAAAATGAGCGCATTATTATTACATTGGTCCTTAAAATCTTCGTAAGCTTTTGTACGCAATCACCAGGATTCTCCTTGCCTGTGAGTCAAAAACAACCAGGATTTTTCCTTCCCAACTTCTGTTAAACATTTACTTTTATAAGTTAATAACATGCGAGATGTTTTTATAATGTATATATAAATCTCTATAAAATATAGGATAATAGTAATAATATAAATATATATAATGTGGTTAGAAGGGAAAACATAAATTGGAGACAACATTATTATTCTTATATATAGATAAATAGAACAGAGATCTGTGTTTTATTAAGAAAAATACATTGGGCTGCGGATCTTTAAGAAAAAGCCCATAGGCCCGTATGGACCTCAAAAAAATAGGTTGAAACCACTGTCTCCGTATGTCGTGGGCTACGCATGTTAAAAAAACCTAGGCCTAGCTGATACTTGTTCGCCCTCTGGAAAAAATGATACCAGCTAGATCCCCAAGCGAACTTGATTAAAGAGGGGCCGGCGGCGTGAGTGAAGAAGCACATCAAGAGCGATTTTTTCTTTAGTGGAATGGCTGTCGATGGCGTTTTTTTACTTGCCTATGCACCATACAACTTGTATTTTTAGCCTCCCAGTCCATGGTGGACCAGCAGCCCATTTGCTGGGCGGGCCAACCTACAGAAACCATCACTCGATTTTTCATCAAGCCCCCGAAACAACGCAATACTATGTTTGTTTTGAGGCCGAAAACATTACGACAAGGGTTGAGCGGGAGAGGGGGGAAGACAGAGCAAAAATATTAAAAAGAGCTGATGTGCCGTTGCTACCCTAACAAAGCAGGTGCAATTCTTCTCGGGAAGAAGGTGTGCCGTTGACACCCACACGTCGCAAATCCCACAGTAGGCATACTAACAAGTTCACACACAAGTACAACATAAAAGGCAAACATTCGTATCAAACTCAGGTTCATAGGACACATTCATATTCATAGCCAACATTCACAATCAACAACTCAAAAGATTCATATATACACAAGTTTAACATGTCTATGCATCCAAATGATTGATAGATCACACAACAATATTCATAGATAATTCATAAAAAGATTTAGATATACACATGTTCGGTATGTTTATGCATCCAAATGATTGAGATCACGGCCAATATCATCCATGGACGAACTTTAATTACCTAGGGTACAGACTGGTAAATGTTGTTCAGTCGGAGGTACTTGCTAAAATTAATGCTTGTATGAGTAAACTTTCGAGTACATAAGAGGCAGCACAGACAATCTGAACTTTGCTTGTAGGTTTATCCTCAAATAGTGGCCTCGTGCCGAGGGAGGTTTGAGAAACTTGGCCACTACTTTCATCCAACTAGTTTACTGGCTCATCTTGGTCCTGTAGCTCGCCAAAATTCTACATTGCAGACAAGAAAGGAGGTGGTTGAGAAAATGAACCACCCAAATTTTTTGTGCAGTTCAACTGAAATGGAGCATCCCTGGCATGCACACTGATTAAGTGCCAGATGAATATACGCGTCAACCAACTTGTCTGTAATCTTTAGACTCCATGCCATATAGTTCGCTACCATATGTGCCGATAACCAAAAGGCACAAGTTGAGACCAAAGATCGGACGACGTTTTTCTAGGCTATGTGCCAAGCAATATTTTTGGCGTTCACTCTCCTAATACTTGGAGTTTGACAACTAGTTGACGCCGGTTGATACTCAAATGAATATATGCACTTCTTATTGTCAACATCGATGCTTGTCTGAGTGAACTTTGGAGTACATAGCAGCAGCATAAGTACATATCTTGTCAACATCTGATCTTTTTGTGCAGTTCTACTGAAATCACCCAATGTAATGATTTGCCTGCGAGTTCAGGCTCCAAGTTACTCCTTTATGAAATCGGCAAATAGTAGCACAATACCAAATTACCAATACATATGACAGGCACAATAATCAGGATAAAGACCAGTACCAACCTATGTGAGGTAGCATATCAATTACTATTTCCTTTGACTGGAAGCCGAGATAAGCCAAGAGACTGACAGCAAAGGAAGGAAGCAAGCCCAAATTAGCGACTGACAGGAAAGGAAGGAAGCTGTCGAGGCAATGAAGCACCCAAATTTTTTGTGCAGTTCCACCAAAATCGAGCATCCCTTTTGGCACATATATTGAGAGAGTGAGATTACTGTAATAGTGACACTAGTTGATGAAACATACACTAACAAATAGAAGCACCCTCATTATCTTAATGGGTAAAGTTAGCAACATAGTAGTCTTGCTTAAAGAGTGGTATTAGTTTATTTAATCAATGCCAATTGGCTCAACACTCAAAGCATTGCCATGTATCATAGGTTGCAAAACTTTAACGTGCAAAGATAAAGGAGTTTCTCATGATAGTACCACGATACAAATAGAGATGACAGCAAACTAATATGGATGAAGGCCTTAAGCCGGTACCAACCTGAGCAAAAAAGCTTATTCATGTAGTCCCATAAGAGATGATAAAGCACTCACTGGAATCACTCAATAGTATATATTTTTGTGCACTTCAAATGTATGGTTGAAATCACTCTTGTTTACTAGTGCTGAGATTATATCGAAAGACTATCAAGAACTTCCAGCAAAGTTAAAGCACTGGCTGGGATAGAGTTCATTGTATTGTCTTGTGTAGTTCCACTAAAATGTATGATTGGCACAACATGATCCCTGTTTGCACAAGTAGGAACAAGGTGAAACCTTCATTAGCTTAGTGAGAAAGGATAGAAAAACATTAGCATATTACTCTAACAGTAGCATCAAGTTCATCATGGACAATACGCACAAGTGGAAGGGCTCCCTGGAGGATCGTCTCACATGTAAGGTAGACATTGTCGGAGCCCTTGAATGGCCTAGACTAAGGCCTCGGCTTCAACAATATCACCTTGGCACTGCTTACTCTTCTTCTTCTTCATGCTTTGTTTCTCTTTCTCCTCACTAGTTGGTGAAACCAAGTACACGATTGGCCTTCTATTTCAGAATTGGTTTTGTCAGTGAGGGAGTACAAGTGTACTATAGTAAACAATAGCATTATTTTCTCATGGCAGTCGCAAAATAGAGATGAACACATGCATTAAATATCATTCTTACCTAAAGGACGATTATGGTGCCAATATGGATGATAAGGATTGGAACACAGATCTCCCTTTGTGCAGTTCCACTGAAATTAACCAACTGTTCCATTCTGACATTCCAGTTAAAAAGTACAAAAGTCACTTCTTTTAAGAAGTGTTTTGTGCAGTGCACCAAAAGGTCACAACAGCAACCTGGTGAAATGGATATCCCTGTTTGCACAAAAAGCTACAATGGAAACAGTCAGAGTCTCAAACAATTACAAGCAAAAACATTTGGCTAAACTTGTCATGGCTTATAACAGTGGCATGGCTTCCTTTTACCAGGGGCATTAGATTAAGAACAGCTAAATATTTGGTATAAGGGCATGGGACAGTGGGTACACCAGCAGTCCGGCACCATGTACCTAAACAGGGGCATAAAGTGGTGATTCAGAGTTTGTTGCCCCGAGAAACAAACATCCAAGAAACATATCTGGGTTGGTCCCATTTTTGTTCACTCTATCCACCTACTCCTATATGTGGATAGCAAATCTAGTCCTGGTCATACCATTGTGTACAGCATTACCCCGATATTTCCCTTTTCGACCAAGAGACCGGTTGGATGACCAGTCTGTACTACTTTCACCCCAATTCCTTCCTGTTTGTACCAAGTCCGATGTACATACTAAATTCCCCCACCCCCAATTTATTTCTTGTTTGAACCAAGTACAAGATTCGACTTCATGTAGTAGCTTTACCTCTAACAATAGAAAAAAATAGGTGACATTGGACCATCCGATCAAGAGGGGCTGAGAGGCAGAAAATGATGCACATGCAGCGACGTAGCGAGCTGGGGAAGTAGAGCTAAGGCGGTTTCGAAGGAAGATATACCCGAAGGTCGTTGGGATGTGGATAGGTGGGCGGCGGGAGGCCGGATCCGCCCACACTAGGGCAACGACGAAGGGATCGGAGGACCTCCCGCGCCGGCGCTTGACCAGAGATAATGGTGCGGTCAGCAGTGGGTCTCCTCCCTCGCTGTCGACGATGGCCTAAACGCTGCCCCTCCTCCCCTTCACCAGCGGAGGGGGATACGTCCGGATCTGTAACCAGTGGTGAGGGTAGAAAGACAGTGTTTTTTGAAGGGAGAAAGACAATGTTACCACCACTATATTGTTTAGATCTGGAGAGGATGAGAGTGTGTGAATAGATCAACCCTGGCAAGCAAGCGCGGAGGCTCCGGCCTATATATACGTAGTGGGCTAGTTTTCCTTTTTCACTCTATCAAAACAATCGTTTAAAATTGTGTACGTGCCAGGTCACCGTTTTTTAGTTGTTGATTGTTTTTTAGATAGCTACGCGCTTATTCCAAGTGGTGTTACGGTGTGCCAGATCGCACTTTGTATCGTTCAAGTCTAGCACAAGACCCTCCATTAAATGAACAACCACCCCTCGTAAAAATTGTGAACAAGCCCATGGCTAAAATTATCGGAAACGTGGGCTGCCCTAACATGCATTATTATTTATATTTTCTACTCCCTCCATTCCTAAATATAAGTCTTTTTAGACATTTCAAATGGACTACAACATACGGATGTATGTAGACATATTTTAAAGTATCTACACCAAGGGGGTTCTTGCGCGGAAAAGCTCTCGCTCTATCCTTTTCAATTTCCTACCCAAGATGCTGTCTGGTGGGCCTTGCTCCTGCACGCTTCCTCTGCTTCCTTCTGTAGAATGTAGACACCCACCTAAACCTAATGTGCCTGTTGGGCTGCTCCCAGCTGTTGGGCCTGCGCTTGTC
Source organism: Triticum urartu (assembly GCF_003073215.2). Lineage (NCBI taxonomy): Eukaryota > Viridiplantae > Streptophyta > Magnoliopsida > Poales > Poaceae > Triticum > Triticum urartu. Next base: position 8,493 of record NW_024119071.1, read on the forward strand.
CTCTCCGGTGACGCACCTCAGGAGGGAGTCCAGTTCCCAGCGCAGCAACACTACTGGGCCCATCAGATCCTTGTGGCCCGGCCTATCTGCTCCAGGCCTTTTCATCGCATTCCACGGCCCGAGCCCGGGGTTCTTCCTTGTGGTCAGCCGTCTCCAGTCATCTCCACTAATTTGCAGCACGGGGCTTGTGCTGCGCTTCCTCTGTAGGTCGCCACCGTGTTCTGCAATTGCCGCGAGCCACCCCGCGAACCTGCCGCTGGCGAGCTTCTGCCCAGGGCTGCGCTCCCACTCTTCCCCGTTCCTTCTCTGGGTGCGGGACCAGTGGCCGCGGCCACCACCATCGATCCGGACCTGAACCAGGCGGTTGAGATCCAGCCTCTGGTTTCCGGCGATCTGGGGGGCCCTGGGGGTGGCAGCGAGCCTGGCCTCGATCAGCAAGTGGAGGAGCAAGTGGAGGAGGAGGTGCTCCCGCCAGTTCTCACTGCGTCACCCCGGCGCAGCCCGCGCATCAGCCGCGCCTATGACGACGTGCTCCTGGGCTCTGTTGAGCGCGCGGCCAAGAGGAAGGCGGCGGCGGCTGGGTCTGATTCCAGTTTCGGGCCGGTCCGTCGCCCTGGCTCCTCCTCCCGCCGCCGCAAGAAGTCGAAGACTGCGGCTATGGCCAGCCTGCTGGAGTTGCCTCTGCTGACCGCACCGTCTCCTATGACCCGCGGCAAGCTGAAGAAGATTGCCCAGTGCTGCGACCTCAACTCATCTGCCATCCTAGAACAAGCCAAGATCCATGCCGTATCTGTTTCATCAGGCGACACCTCAATCTCCGATGGTGCTGTTCCTGCTTCCCCCGCATGTGTCTTCAGCTCCTTCAATGCTTAGACTAGGTGCTTTCAGTCTGTACTCTCAGGCAGCGCTGCCTGTAGTTGTTGGTCCTAGTTGTCTGTTTTGCGAGTCGAGCTGTAGCCCTCTCTCGCCTCTGTTTTACTTTGCGTCTTTAGCTGGTCTAGCTATGGTTTCCTACATGTATCGTAGCTTGTTATGGTCGTTTGGTCCTGAGTCTGTATGCTGCTCTTATCAGTTATCAATCCTTTCTTGTTGTTCTGTTTACCTCTCCATGACCATTATGCATATGCTTTTTAGTTTCCCTGCTCTGGGCTGTGTGTTCATTTCTGCACTATGAAGATTCTGAACTGGAATGTTCGCGACCTCGGCGAGGACGATAAGTGCTCGCTGGTCCGTGACACTATAAGCTCTTGCTGCCCTAGTGCTGTGTGTTTGCAGGAAACGAAGCTGTCGTCCATTCCCCCTTTCAAGCTGCAAGCCTTCTTGCCCACAAATCTCAGTGAACACGCAGTCACTCTGTCTGATGGTGCGGCCGGGGGCATTTTGGTTGCCTGGGATCCTGCTGTGTTTCTTGGCCAAGTGGTGGCGCTGCACAAGTTTCATTTCACTCTAAAGATGGCCTCTACTTCAACAAACAACACGTTCTTCCTCACAGCTATCTATGCACCTTGTCTGCATCATGAGAGGCCAAGCTTCTTCGAGGCTGTCAGCAGTGTCGCCAGCCCCCCTGACATACCCTGGGTGGTGTTGGGAGACTTTAATATGTACAAATATGCGCATGAGAAGTCTCGGGGGCAGATCAGCTGGAGTCTGATGGACACTTTTAACTCCTGGATTTGGGACCTGACTCTGGATGATGTTTAGATTGATAATCGGTTGTTTACTTGGTCTAATAAGAGAGAACAACCTACTCTAGTCCGTTTGGATCGGGTGCTTGTCAATGCAGCTTGGAATCTCAGCTTTTTACAATCAACTGTCACTTGCATACCCACAACAACGTCAGATCACACACCCTTGCTCCTGTCCTTCTGCACCAGCATGCCAAGATGTAAGTTGTTTCGTATGGAAAATCACTGGTTGGTGTGGGAGGAGACTCGCAACATCATTTCCCAGGCTTGGTCTCATGGCACTCGTGAGGTCCACTCTGCCGCCTCTTTGATCAGTTTCAAAATGAAGCGCGTACGGGCTGCACTGCGGCAGTGGTGCAGATCCAAACCCAGTTTGCGGCTCCTCGTGGACAACAATAAGCATGTCGTGGCTTATTTAAATGCGGTTGAAGAATTAAGATCTCTTTCTCCCATCGAAGTACAACTCAGGGTTTTTGCCTCTGCCAAGGCCGAGCAACTGATTCTCTGGCAAACTGCAGCTTGGCGTAGAAGGGCCAAACTGCGTTGGTGTGTGTCTGGGGATGAGAACACCCAATTCTTCCACGCGGCGGCTAACTGCCAAGCTCGTCGTAACAAGATCAGAGTGCTTGTCCAGGATGGGGTGGAGTTTTTTGACAATACTCAGAAGTTGCGCTTGGCCACAGATTATTTCAAAGCTATCTTGGGATAGCCTGCAAACTCCTTGGATACTGTTGATGTTGGCTCTCTGTATACTCCGTTGGACCTGTCAGAGCTTACTGCTGAGTTCTCTTGGTCTGAGATCATGCAAGCCATAAACTATTCGCCTAATAACCGAAGCCCGGGCCCTGATGGTTTTACTAATGAGTTTTATAAGGCTTTCAAGTTGTTGATAAAGGATGATCTGCTAAGGTTCTTTAATGCTTTCCATAAAAATGATGTGGACCTCTCGGGCATCAACTCTGCTTACATTACTCTACTGCCAAAAAAAGATACACCCCTGGAGATTCGTGATTATATGCCAATTTCCCTAGTGCACAGCTTGCCTAAGTTGGCCTCGAAGGTTTTGGCTTGTCGGCTCAAAGTTTGGATTCCCCAGTTGGTTCACACGTTCCAGTCTGGCTTCCTGAAGGGTTGATCAATTGTGGAGAACTTTGCCTTAGCTGCTGAAATGATCCAGTACGCTCATAAACGGAAAATGCCTGTCATTGCTTTAAAGCTAGATTTTCACAAGGCCTTCGACAGTGTCAGTTGGTGCTGCCTTCGCAAGATCCTGGAGGCCAGGGGTTTTCCTCAAACATGGACTAACTGGATATGTGCCCTTCTGTCTTCTGGCAGCTCTAGGGTTCTACTCAATGGGGAGATGGGTCCTCCCATCACGGCAAAGAAAGGTTTTCGGCAGGGGGACTCTCTCTCCCCGTACCTGTTCATCCTTGTGGCTGATGTGCTGCAGAGGATGTGCTGTCAGTTGTTCCAAGATGGTTCTTTGCTGCACCCCCTTGGTTCAGACAACTTCTTTCCGATACTACAGTATGCAGACGACACGCTGATTCTCTTCCATGGCAGCACACAACAAGCAGGAATAATTAAGGCAGTCCTGTCAGCTTTCTCAGGCTTCTCTGGGCTTACTATAAATTTCCACAAGAGCACCCTTGTGCCTGTCTCTGTGGATCCAAATACTGCCTCTGCCATTGCTCAGATCCTTGGTTGCCCTGTTTCCTCTTTTCCTTGCACGTATTTGGGCTTGCCTCTATCATTGCACAAAATAAACCATGGTATGCTGATGCCTGTCATCCACAAGGTTGGCCCTGTTCCCTCTTCCCCTTACACATATTTGGGGCTGCCTCTATCCTTGCATAAGATAAGCCACGGTCTGCTGCTGCCTGTCATCCACAAGGTTGATCGTCGCCTTTCAGGGTGGTTAGCCACTTACCTGTCTCTAGGTGGGCGGCTTACCCTCATCAACTCAGTCCTAGCAGGCATTCCAAGTTACTTCATGGCCTGTTTTCCTTGGCCTATGGAATCCATTGCAAATTTGGAAGGGCTGCTGCGTGCTTTTTTCTGGCAAGGAAAAAATAAGATCAAAGGTGGTCAATGTTTGGTCGCTTGGGATACAGTCTCTCTGCCTCGTATCAATGGTGGTCTGGGAGTTCGGCAGCTCCTAGCCCATAATCAGGCAATGATGTGCAAGTTGGTCTCCAAGATCCTACAAAGCTCAGACATCCCCTGCTACACCTGGTTTGCCAACCATTACTGTCAGTCTACTATCCCTCATAATGCCCACAGTCGTGATACAACTATCTGGAAAGGTTTTAAAGATCTTATTCCCCTGGTGGTTAACTCCTCTAGATGCATACTGGGTTCTGGCTCTTTGGTTTCCTTCTGGATGGACAAATGGCTTGATGATGGCCGCCTCTGTCTGTTGTATCCTACGTTGTTTTCCTTCTCGGCCAATCCAGCCTGTTCCGTGCTCTCACAGTATGTTAACAGTTCTTGGAATATACAGCTACATCCTACCCTCTCCCGAACGGCTGCAGCTGAGCTGCTGGCCTTGCAAGAGCTTCTGTCTGATGTTGCCCCTAATCCAGTAAATGAAGACAAACGCACTCCTCTCTCCGGCCCTGGACAACTCAACATAGGGCACTTCTACAGCTTGCTCACTTTCCAGGGGATCTCTGCATCCTTCAGCCCCTGGGTCTGGGATTCGCTGATTCCTTTAAAGCATAAGATTTTCCTTTGGCTTGCTTTCAAAGGTCGTCTGAACACCAGAGATAATATGGTCAAGAAAGGCTGGTCTGCTGTTGCACCCTTCGCACACTGTGACACTTGCCCTGCGGTAGAATCAGTGGATCATCTGCTGTTGCGATGTGCTCCGGCGTGTGCTCTTTGGAATAAACTGGCGCTGAGTTCTTTGGCTCGCTCAGCGTCTGGCCTCTTAGCTTTCGTGCAACAGGCGCAACACCAGCTCAACTTCAAGCGTCACTGGAATGTTGCTTTTGCTGCTTGTTCTCTCACCTTATGGCATGCTAGGAATGACCAGGTCTTCAACTGCAAGGCTTGGACTGACAACTACCTTAGCTTCTATGCAGCAAATCTGCTGCAGCTCTGGAGCAATAGAGCCCGTAGTCAATCAGTAAAAGAGGACATTCAGTTCTGGTGCCACAAAATTACCACATAGTGTGAACCTAGGCATGATGTAATTTTCCTCCTCTTCCTTTTCTCCTATCCTGTTTCTGTTTCACTTGTGCTTTGCACCTGGGTGCAATGGCCAAGTTTTGCTCTGTACTTGTTACCACAACAGGCTTTGCCTGCTTTGAAATATAAGGTTGGCAGTCTGCCACCTTTCCGTTTCAAAAAATATATATTTTAAAGTATGGATTCGCTCATTTTGCTCCGTATGTAGTCACTTTTTAGAATCTCTAGAAAGACTTATATTTGGGAACAGATGGAGTATGTGGGAGTATCCTCAAAAAAATGTGAGAGTACAATATTTATTGGGCCCCTTTGTAATTGGTGCTAAATTTTGACCAAAGATTTAACTGACAAAATGTTAGTGCATGTTAACAAAAATTATATCGTTTGATTCGTATTTGAACATAGTTTTCAATTATGTTATTTTTTGTGACATGCATGAACATTTGGTTAATTAAATTTATAGTCAAAATTTGGCAAGGTGCATTAAATCAACACATGCAAGTATCAAAAGGAGAGTCACGGCATGCATGCATGCGTTGTAATTAATGCATCGATAAACGCAAATTATTGAAATATATCGAGTGTAGTGCTTTGATGTGTGGCGTCAACTCGTACAAGACCGAGAAGTTTGATTACTACAACACCCTCTCACCTTAATCGCACCTGCCTTTGGCTGCATGACAGGTGGGCCACCCACCTGATGTAATATATTGCATGCTTAGATGTAAGTTCGAACTGTTTATCATATCAGCAGGGCTTGTTTGACGATTCTTGGTGCTAGTAGGCTAGCTATTGTGCCAGCTATAGTACTTGCAAAACACTCACCAATGAGAAACGTTGGGGCTGATGAGGTCGTGGTACGCTTATACTTATCCTTCGTCGATCGGCCAATAGCCCAAGCTCCTAAAATTATAGGCTTAGCGACCGATCAGACAATAGTCAACACGGATATATTCAGGCCTCATTTGGTTCATAGGGTAGGAAAATCGTACCAAAGTACAGAGACATACAACACAAAATCATAGTAGTACAGAGACATACTCCCTCCGTTCCAAAATAGATGACTCAACTTTGTACTACTAACTTTGAAAGGGAGGGAGTACAAATCCTAGGCGGGCTAGTTTGGCCTAGTGGGTTTCAGTGATATGACGTGGTATAGTGCCCTCAAGTCTTCGTGTGTGGTAGCAGTATTGCGGGTACAGTAAGTTTTCTTGAAGAAGCGGAATTCAACGAAGTCATGATGGTTCCTTCATCCGACCAACTTACAGCGGGAAAGGTTGGGACTGCGCTACGGCCGGGGTGGACCAGGATAATTTTGTGCATGGCAGGTGGACCAGAATGGTTGACGTCCCACATGTCGGCGAATGGAAAGTATTCTTTTCCGATATAGAGGACGAGCAACGAGTATTCATTGTTTATTTTTGATGAAAGCTATTGTCTCCATTGTTACGACGGAGGAGTGTGAAACACGGCAGCCCAGTGAACTTGGCATGTGCACCACTCCCTCCTTCCTTATGTAATACTACCATAGTGTTGACTATAAGGTTGGCTATAAACGTTACAACTTTTTCTCACATTCTCTCTATCTATTTCCTCTCAAATGTTTTTTACCTTTCTTTTTTTAGACACAATTGTTTTTTATGCCTCTTTTTTTAGAATTAGTTTTTTTATACCTAGGAGCACGTGTAGAGACGGGATCTTGCAGAGCCCACTCCTTGACTTTGTCAATGCCTCTCTCTCCTCCACATAAGGAGTACTACTTGCTATGCATGCATGCGGCGGGCAGCTGGCGTCTTGAGGGGCCAGGGCGGTGAGATTGCTCCGGAAGCGGTCAGGACTCCAGCATGGCCCACCTCACATTATCACCATA
>NW_024119072.1:0-12637 GCF_003073215.2 Triticum urartu
CTCCAAGGTGTCTCCGGAGTGGTACACGTGCAAAAAGAGCAAACACAAACGACACTTGGAAATACAATGGTTAGCACACACAACATGTCCAGCATGTAAGAATGAGTCCGTGCGGCAAGATTGTTCATGACAAAGCGCATGAAGCTTATCAAGATGATATAGAATGATATGCAAAGCGTTCATGGGAGCAAAAGCATTGATTGTGCACACAAATGTGGTGTGAATATGATCAATGCAACCACGGTGCAAAATGATGGCATAGTGAGACGGTTTATCAATAGCATGAGTATGGTAATGGATGCTCAATATGAATAAGTTATCATGCAATTGATGGTAGGCAATATGATCATGATGTATGAATATGCCATCAAGAAAGATCACAACAAATTTGCCAAGAAAGTGTACAAGCTCATATATCATGGATGAAATGGAAATAGATGCAACAAGACAAGCATAATGTGAGTCAATCCATGCATGGGGTGCAAACTTGTGGTGAGTATGATATGTCCAACGAGCATGACATGTGTGAGCACAATCAACAAATATGGAGGTGTTGGTGCAATTTGTCAAATTAGTGTTGATGTACCAATGCTCGATGTCGTGGCATGAGTGGAAGTCCGAAGGTGCATGCAATAAGTCCGAGCACTCCTCAACTTGAAGGTACATGGGGTCCATCTCCAATGTTGCTCCTCCGTTCACGAGATGTATCATGTAGACAACAAGAAGGAAACAACAACGAAAGAATGACCCATCTAATATGCATATTTGAAGATGGATCAAAGGGAATGAGTTCACCTTTATGAGGATGTCGAAAATGTTGGTGTTGCGCATCATGTACACTTCACATACCCAATATGTCTCATGATGTAAATTCCTTGAGAATCCTTCAAAATGAAAGAACATGACAAACACTCGGAAAAACAAATGAGGTTAGCGAAAATGCAAAACCTATCATTCGAGTGGTGAGATACCCAACAAGTGTTTTCATCATGCTTATCATAAGAAAGGACAAGGTGTGGTATGGTATGAAAGCATATGATGCAACTACAACCAAAGACAATAGGCTCAAGGAAACAAGCATGCATCACAAGTAAGGTGTCAAAGTCTCCAAGATCAATAAGCATAGTATGGTTGCACTCACTACAAGTAGATGTGAGAGAGGCAACTAATGGACACAAGAGACAATGATCAAGATATATCACGTGATAGGCATGAACATGTATGTCATCAACCCAAGAAAGTGAGTAAGAATGGAACATGGGTGATGCGACAAAGCAAGTAATCATAGCGATCAAGCAGGGCAAGCTAGTAGTGCAAAGATGCAACATACTAGAAGGAATCATGTCAAGCATGTCATGGGTGCAAAAAGTGTGCATGAATAATTCACATGACATAGCACAAGCATGAAAGGAAGATATGAGAAAAGTAGGTTCATGGTGTTGGCAAGAAGTCCTATGTAAATAGAAATGGAACATCATGACTCTCCCAACACAACAAGCATCAATAGCATGTGGCACAAGGAAAATATGGTAATAGTAACAAGGATCTCCACCAAGCATGCAAATACACATAGAAGTAGTATAATGGTGAATCACATGTAAGTGCAAGCAAGGGTGACAATTGCATGGCAAATGCATTGAAAGAGGCATAACATGCAAAGTGAACATGATATAATGGGAATAAGGTAACAAGTGATAAATAGCCCATAACCGTGTGAGAGCCAAGTAGAAGAGATATGCGAAGTCGTTGCGCGAAGATAATGTTGGTAAGAATAGTCCACGGGATCCCAAATCGTCATTGCTCTCAAGAGCTCGTTTCGTCAACTCTTGGGATTGAGAGGTTCACGAGTATTTGTGAGTACCTACACAAAACAAAGGCAAATGGAAAATTTTGTGTGCGTGGTATATGTACACATCATCCATTATGATGCACACGTGCTTGTGTCGGTTAGTACAAAATATCCAATGATCAAATAAATGAGATGCATGATATAGAAACATGCCATCCATCATGAGAGGTTTGTTGTTATGTATAGAATAATGGAGACTCAAATTGTGTAATGCATCATGAGAATTATGTAGAGCATTGTTATTCATGGAATGCATATGGTGCATGGAATTATGGGAATCATGCAAAGTAAGGAATGCATCAAAATCTCCTAATATGTATGAGGAAACTATGGGGGTCTTCTCATGAGCATTTGTGGAAACATCACATGTAGAATATTGACAACATTCAAAACAATGCATATTTGGAACAATGTGATCATGGCATGGAATAGTAGATGAATTGCGCAAATCATGTAAAGGAAGCCTAACAATATCATCACAAGAAAAACAAAAGCCAATGACCATCATCTCGTCATCTATGCCATAAGTGCAAATGGAATTTATTTTAATTGGGCATGCATAGTTACTATGTTGAGATTGAACTGATGCAATATGGGAGATCTCACTCATAGCATATGACAAGTTTAAAGGATTATCAAACATGATGTGACCAATAGAATTTTCACATGATATCCTATGGAGCATAGCATCACAACGAGGCAAATCAACATGCTCATCATCATATTCATCATAAATAGGTGGCATATCTACGCATGTAGAAGACATAGTATGTGGTGAATCCATAAGGTGATCTTCATCATGCAAGCAATCATTGGTGAGATAGTCCACTAGTGGGACAAGAGAAGCACCATCACCTATGTTACATTTGGAGAATCGCTCATGTGTTGTAGGTGAGGTGTCGAAGACCAAGTCGTGGTCAACTTCATCTTGATGGAACCATGTGGGGGTGCAGCTTCTTCCACCATGGCCATCGTCTTCTCCATTGGAGGTATTTACTCGTCGAGGATAGGCATGCCGTCATGTAGGATACCTAGCACCAAAAGGGAAAACACACTTGGAGTAGAGGGTAAGTCATTAGAAATCATAGTGGCCTCACATGTCGTGTCAACTATCTCGCTCACTAAGCGTTGTGGCTCACTCACTCCCTCTTGGATTCTCTCACTTGTATGGTTGGTAGAGTCACTCAAATGGCTCTCAACCTCACATAGGATGTGTGGCATGCTCTCATGTATGGGTCTAGTGGTGGTCACACTCATCCTCTCATAGGAAATGCACTTAATGTCATATATGGTGGAGTCACTCATCTCACTCATGGGGTGGTGGCTCTCCTCACATGGCAATTGGGGCATCTCATCATATGTGGGTATCGGAGAGATGTTGGTGCAAATGACTCCATGGTCAACTACTATCGCCGCCTTGGTTGAAGGGATAGTCCCATGCTCAACCTCCTCATCCAACACCTCCAAAGATGAATGCCGTAGGAAGTGGCAAAACATCACTCTCCTTCGAGACCAAAGATAATGTCTCATGTGTGGTCTCGTAGCTTGAATCGGAGTATGAGTCCAATATGGGCGTCGTCTTGATGTTTTTGAAGAGGTTCATGCTTGTCACCATAGTCGAAGGGGATGGCCCTAGCTTGACCTTCTTGTCGCCGTCTTGTTGTTGGAGGCCCATATGATGTGGCACCTCGTAGCTCGTCTCCATGACCGAAGGGAAATTCCCATGCTCGTCCAACTTCCTTGAGGGGCTTTCAAAGATGGAAGTGTCGCCCTCGCTCGTAGGTGGTCGCCGTGTTGTTGAAGATGTCGATGTAGGCGAACTCATGGGAAGTAGGCGAAGATGCCGTACATACAAAGGCGAAGATGCCGAAGTGGTGGTGGTAGTAGCCGTAGCATCCTCTTGGTGGTGCTTGTCTCACGGTCTTATCTTTTGCTCATGAAGCTTGGTTGTAGCTTGATGTAGAGCTTGTTGGGACTTGTAGGTAGGCGCATCTCGAGCATCTTCATGTTGATGGTGTCGTTGTCGTACTTGAGCTCAGAGTAGATGTCGTTCGTCATCGTGGTGCACATGTTGCTTGGAGGTGACATGTGGGTCATGAATGTGATGATGGTCGCCATGTAGATGTGGACGTGGACGAATTGCGCTTGCATCATGTGGGCTCTCCGAAGATGATCGACTTGATCGCCATCGCCTTGAGGATGATGAAGGGGAAGAACATTTGGCCAACAAAGTCCGAATCTCCTCCATCCTTGCATCTTGATCCTCCTTTTGTGCGCAAAGCTTGTTGTCGAGGTAGTCTCTTGTACGTAGCTCGGAGTGTCACATGTCGATGGCGAGGTTGTCAATGCGCTCTCGCAATCTTGATTGTGCACCTTGCATTTGTCATTGTAGATCGAAGATTGACAATTTGGTGATGTAGTTGTTCGCTCCATCGTTATTGTGGAAGACCGGAGATGAAATGCCTTGCCTATCCATCACAAGACTCGAGCAAATGAGTGGGAGAAAGAGAAGAACTATACCAATTGTTCCTTGACCGATGTTGAAGATGGATCAATGATCACTCAATAATGTAACAAGGAAATAGCACAATTGGTACCGATCTTTTTAATTTCAGTGAGGACAGTGGCACAAAAATTTGATGCAAAATGTTAGCAAGAGTCAATAATGTTGAAAGAGATTCATAAATTTGCAAGTGAAACAAGTAGACCAATAGCAATGAATGGCCCACGGAAACACACACACGGATAGATAATGGGGTCGTGCAACCAAGGAATAAGCTCAAAATGTGGAATCCATGGAAAATGCTCTTGTTGCACAACTCTACATAGACGCTAGCACGATTGCTCATTAGGCGGATACGACACTTGTGGACAACCTATAGGAGACAAATATGCAACGACTTCTATCCAATTATGCTATGTATATATGATTCCCGATGTTCCTCTCAAGATGATCCAAGATGATCTTATATGCAATGTGGTATGATGCTATGGCTATGGCTTACAAGCTTCTTTACTCTCTTTTTCTTTGCTTAAAAGCTTATTCTCATTTCTTTTGTATAGCCACAATGCGAAATGCACAAACCAAGATAGCAATTGTATATATGCGGGAACAAACTTGTGGCGCAAGAGATGATATGATGATACCAATATGATATGGTATGTTCGTAATGGAAGGTGTAGACCACTAATGTGCACAAGTAACATTGCCGGCAATACTCAAAGTCTAGTCTCGATAGGCAAGTGATGCAAAATGGGCTAGGGGTTATCAATGAAATGGCAAGAATATAGAATGATGTCGTCGAGGTTACCGTTCGTGGCGATGATGAGAGGCTGTCTTGTCGATGTCGACCCGTTCCTAATTAGCTGAAACACCATAGGAAACAGAAAAACCGCGAACTCAAAATCTCAAATGTCAAATGGTGGTAGCAGGAACGCGGTGGTGGTTGTGGAAGCTCAATGGGATTGCGGAAATGCAATGATGGGTTTTGAGACGCTATGCGGAAGTGGAGGGTAAGGTGGTGGACTATACACGGTGTCGGAGTTGGAAGCACGGTCCCTCAGTAGCCGAAACACCTTAGGAGACACAACTCACAACACAAACAAAATTGGGTTAAGTTGTCGTGGCGGAAGTGAATGGTGGTCAAGCCTATGCGGAAGTTATGGTAGTGGTTGATGAAGAAGCAACCGTCCCTAAGTAGCCGAAACACCTTAGGAGACTCAAATCACAACTAAAACAACCTCAAATGTAATGGGGGACAAAATGTGTTAGGTTGCGAAAGTCGGTGATGGTTATGCGGATGATATGGTGGAAGTCCTAGGTAAAGATGCCAAAGTACCAAAAATTTGATGGAGTCAAATGGTGATCGTAGTATTTTTATAGGATGGGGGATGTCAATAGCTTCAAAATGAGCTAAAGAACGTGAAAAACAGACTTCGGATGAATTAGTTATGGTCAAAACGGTGAAACACTGAAGGATGAAATGCCAGGGGCCGGACAACCAGGGGTCGGGGCCAGAAATCCGGGACCCGATGTCCAGAACCGCACGCAAATTGCACTCCAGGAGCCGGATGTCCGGGACTACGGGCGGGATGTCCGGGGGGAAGATGTCCAGGGCTATGGGCCGGATGTCCGGGCTCCAAATCCGAGGATGAACTTGAGGAACTTGATTTTGGGGGCAGAAACTGAGGATTTTGGGGGCGAAATTTGATTGATTTCGTGGATGGAAAGTGGGGAAAATTGGGGGAAAGATAGATCTACTCAAGACACAACGAATTCATGGATCAAAATCAAAAAAACATCATCAAACCAACAAATCACAAAAAAAAATGGGGGGCTATTTTTTGGTGGGGATTTTCGAATTTAGGACGAAATCAACAAAATTAAGCTAGAAAACAAAGAGGGGAGTCTCCGAAATCATGATCAACGTGGCTCATGATACCAAGATGATGTAGGGTGGAACCCTAGATGACCGATCTTTCATGAAAGGAGCGGATACCAATGAGGAACACGAAGAACCCGAGGGGAAACACGTGGGAAAATACGAGAGAATCGCTCAAACCAACGAGAATAGGTCACACATATGCTAGATCCTCAAAACACAAAGGAGATGCAAGATCCACGATCAACAAAGGACGGTACAAAGGTAACCGGTTCTTCTCTGGAGGAGGTCTTGAGGGGTCTTCCCATGAAGGGGTCTTGAATCCAAGGTGGATCTTCTCCGAAGAGGTGTCGGTCCCTCGCAATGGAGTAGATCCGGATGGATGAGCAAAGCACTATCTCACAATGCTAACCCTAACTAGGAGGAGGAGGCGTTCTATATATAGTGCTAGCCCACGAAATGGTAAGTGAGAGGGGGGCTACATGGGCCCTTGGCCGGATCTCTGCGCACAGGCAAGTGCCAGATGTCCGGGCTGGGGGCCGGATGTCTGGCGGCTCACGAAGAGCCGGATGTCCGGTCTTCTGGCCGGATGTCCGGGATGGACTTGGCTGGCCTCGGTTGCATTCTGTGATGAGGGGCCGGATTTCCGGGCAAAGGGGCTGGATGTCCAGGGCTTCGGGAGGAGCCGGATGTCCGGGGCATGGTGCCGGATGTCCGGGCTCTCGGGGTCGCTTCCGGAGCTCTCTGGATAGTAAGGGACCGGATTTCCAGGGGTCGGGCCGGATGTCCGGCCGCTGTAGCAGCTGGCTCTTCTTCGCTCTCCTTCCTTTTCTCCCGCACACACTTGACCTTGGTCCTTAGGCTCTCCATGCTCTCCTCGGTTGTACCTGAGTATGCACAAGGTCCGCGCTTGAAGTAGCATCCATGTCTTACATGCGGAAAGGGAAGATTCAGAAAGGAGTGAGTTCACCTTAGGTCCAATGGCGTATGCTCGAGGTCTCAACATGTGGGCACTTGGGGCTTGGGGAGTAGTCATAGTGTACTTGTTGATGATCGTAGGATGTTCCGCATCTGTACCCATGCAAGCATGTTCCTTATTACTTGGTAGACCATGGCAATTTGATAAAAAAAATTGTACACCATGGTATAAACAATCAGTATACTGTTGTTCATAAGGATAAACATTTTACTTTGCTTCTTATGACTCCTGATACAATTTTGAATGATGATATTAATCGAGCTAGTAAAGAAAAACATGAGCAAAATAAGAGTGAAAATCAGATTGTGGCAAAATAATTTGAGTAACAAATGAAGCCTAATAAGAAACCATCATCTCATGTTGCTTCTGAAATTAAATTGAAAAGTGGATGTTTACTTGCCACCAAATCTGGTATTGATGATCTAGATTTCAGCAAATCTGTTTGCTATGCTTTTTTGTGCAGAGAAGCATTATTTTCATTTGAGGACGTGCCTTCCTCTTTGCCTCCTGCTGTCACTAACATTTTGCAGGAGTTTGCTGACGTCTTTCCACAAGACGTGCCACCGGGATTACCACCTATTCGAGGGATTGAGCATCAGATTGACTTAATTCCCGATGCATCTCTACCTAACCGTGCACCATACCGTACCATTCCAGAGGATACGAAGGAGATTATGCGTCAAGTACAGGAGCTGCTCGACAAAGGTTATATACGCGAATCCCTAGTCCTTGTGGTGTTCCTATTATTCTAGTGCCGAAAAAGGAAGGTACATCGCGCATGTGTTTTGATTGTAGAGGCATTAATAATATTACTATTCGTTATCGTCATCCTATTCCTAGGCTAGATGATATGCTTGATGAATTGAGTGGTCATACAATATTCTCCAAAGTTGATTTGCGTAGTGGATACCATCAAATTTGTATGAAATTGGGAGATGAATGGAAAACAACATTTAAAATTAAGTTTGGATTATATGAGTGGTTAGTCATGCCTTTTGGGTTAACTAATGCACCTAGTAGTTTCATGAGATTAATGAACGAAGTTTTACGTGCTTTCATTGGACGATTCGTGCTAGTCTATTTTGATGATATACTGATTTATAGTAGATCTTTGGAGGAACATTTGGAACATTTACGTGATGTTTTTAGTGATATACATGATGCATTGTTTGGTAACCTTGGGAAGTGCAGATTTTGCACCAACCGAATATCTTTTCTTGGCTATGTTGTTACTCCACAGGGAATTGATGTTGATAAAGCCAAGATTGAAACTATTGAGAGTTGGCCGCAGCCCAAAACGGTCACACAAGTGAGGAGTTTGCTTGGCCTTGCTGGTTTCTATAGGCGTTTTGTGAGAGATTTCTGCACCATTGCTGCACCTCTCAATGAGCTCACAAAGAAGGATGTGCCTTTTGTTTGGGGTACTGCATAGGAAGAAGCCTTCACGGTATTGAAAGATAAGTTGACACATGCTCCTTTACTCCAACTTCCTGATTTTAATAAGACTTTTGAGCTTGAATGTGATGCTAGTGGAATTGGATTAGGAGGTGTGTTATTACAAGATGGCAAACCTGTTGCATACTTTTCTGAAAAATTGAGTGGGACTAATCTGAATTATTCTACTTATGATAAAGAATTATATACTCTTGTTTGGAATTTAGAAACATGGCAACATTATTTATGGCCCAAAGAATTTGTTATACATTATGATCATGAATCTTTGAAACGTATTAAAAGTCAAGCTAAATTGAATCGTAGACATGCTAAATGGGTTGAATTCATTGAGACTTTCCCTTATGTCATTAAACACAAGAAGGTAAAGAAAATGTTATTGCTGATGCATTGTCTCATCGCTATACTATGCTTTCACAACTTGACTTCCAAATATTTGGTTTGGAGACCATCAAAGATGAATATGCGCATGATGCTAATTTTAAAGATGTAATGTAGAATTGTAAAGAAGGAAGAACATGGAACAAGTTCATCGTTAATGATGGATTTGTGTTCCGTGCTAACAAGCTATGCATTCCAGCTAGCTCCGTTCGTCTTTTTTTGTTGCAGGTGGTGCATGGAGGAGGATTAATGGGACACTTTGGCGTGAAGAAAACGGAGGACATACTAGCTACACATTTCTTTTGGCCAAAGATGAGACGAGATGTTGAGCGTTTTGTTGCTCATTGCACTACATGTCAAAAAGTTAGTCACGACTCAATCCTCATGGTTTATATATGCCTTTGCCTGTACCTAGTGTTCCTTGGGAGGATATATCTATGGACTTTGTTTTAGGTTTGCCTCGAACAAAGAAGGGGAGGGATAGCATATTTGTTGTCGTGGATAGATTCTCGAAAATGGCACACTTTATACCATGTCATAAAAGCGATGATGCTGTTAATGTTGCCGATTTGTTCTTTCGTGAAATTATTCGCTTGCATGGTGTGCCAAATGCTATTGTTTCAGATCATGATACTAAATTTCTTAGCCACTTTTGGAGATGTTTATGGTCTAAGTTGGGGACTAAACTGCTTTTTAGTACTAGTTGTCACCCCCAAACTGAAGTAGTCAATAGAACATTGTCTACTATGCTTAGGGCTATTTTGAAGAATAATAAGAAAATGTGGGAAGAATGCTTGCCTCATATTGAATTTGCTTATAATCATTCATTGCATTCTACTACTAATATGTGCCCTTTTGAAATTGTGTATGGTTTCCTACCTCATGCACCTATTGATTTGTTGCCTCTTCCATCTTCGAAGAAGGTCAATTTTGATGCTAAACAACGTGCTGAATTGGTTTTAAAAATGCATGAGTTAGCTAAGGAAACATTGCGCGTATGAATGGTAAATATAAACTTGCTAGAGATAAGGGTAGAAAACATGTTGTGTTTGCACCTGGAGATCTTGGTTGGTTACATTTGTGGAAGGATAGATTTCCTAATTTGCGCAAATCAAAGCTAATGCCACGTGTTGATGGTCCTTTTAAGGTGTTAGAGAAAATAAATGATAATGCATATAAACTTGGGCTGCCTGCAGACTTTTGGCTTAGTCCCACTTTTAACATTGCAGATTTGAAGCCTTATTTGGGTGAGGATGATGAGCTTCCGTCGAGGACGATTTCATTTCAAGAAGGGGAGGATGATGAGGACATCAATACCATTGTTACACCCACAGCCCCTGCTGCTATACATACTGGACCAATTACTAGAGCTCGCGCACACCAATTGAATTACCAGGTACTGTCATTTCTTGGTAACTATTCTAATGTTCATGAGAATATGATGCTGCCTAAATTGGATACATTTGTTTTGCTTACAAATGAAGGGCCTAGCTTGGACAAGAAAGATGAATCTTGGAGCAAGTTCAAGCATGGAGATGATGGCATGCGCAAGGGGAACAAGAACAGAGTTACAAGTGATGACTCCAGGACTTTGAAGCCACCATAATGAGTGCATGAAGCCTTGGACGAAATATACAAGATGCCAGTTCATAAATTTTGTCCAGAGGCTATTCTAGGTGCTATGTCACCTTATTTTTGGGCCAAGCCCATGTAATTTCGAAATACTTGATTATAGGCTGTTTTTAGAGCCTGTATGTGCGGGGAAACAAGATTTAGGGTTGGTTTCGGACCCCTCCTCCAAGGGCCACCAAATTACCCCCTCTTTCCTCCATCTATACAACCCTTAGGGCATCGTTTAGACTTTGGGTTTTGTTTAGTTTAGAAGTTTGCCATAGCTGCAACTTCACGTACTTCATTTGTGTTAAACGACCAGACAAAGGCGTCACAGAACCCCACCTTGATCAATAAAGCTTTCATATTACATTCGCAATATCCAGATTGCAATCTTAGTTTCTTGCTTGTTCTTCGTTTGCTTGCAGAAAATAGACCTTCGTGGTCAGGTTGATCGTGCTCCGGTGTGGTCAATAACCTCTCGGAGTTGGTTTAGCGATTGCTAAGGCGCGACGTCCTAGCACGTTCATGGTCGGATCGGGAAAGTCTACTCCTCCGAAACAAAAATCACCATCTCATCGAAAGACGGGACACCTTTGCCTCTATCAGTCAATGTTGTTCTTCTGCTCAATGAACTTTTGAAGAATTGCAACTCTTGTGCAATACAACCTAGAAAAGCCACACTGATGCCAATTGGAAGCTCCGGATCATTGAGGGTAAGAGAGGTATCTTCAAACAACTTGTTAATGCAGTTGTTTAGAATATCATCGTCAAACAGAGGCAGACCATTGAAGATTTCAGCCTCCTATTTGCTCTTGATCATCATCTCAAGGGCATGGTCATCTATGCCATCATCGCTAGATAGATCAATAATATCATCATGTGTGCGGGTATAAGAGCTTGCCCTAAGATCTTCTTGGCCTTTGTTGGCGTTCTGGGAACGGGGGTACCCAGACTTGCCTGCCTGTGGCCCACGGCGTGGCTTCATCAGCGGCCTAGTTCGGCCCACCTTCAGCATCAACAAATCAAGACCCTCGCGAGGGGCCAAGCCTCGCGAGGCGGACGACAAAAGGACCTCCAGAAGGAGCGGCCTCCTCAGACTGGCTCCCGAGGAGTGGAGATCTCTATGCAAGCCTCACCTCGTGAGGTTCAGATGACGTGATCCATGACGACCAAGTCCATGCAGGCACCAGCGGGCACAGGACAAAGACTTCCTCTTTGGTGCTAAGGAGGCAAGCGCAGGCGCAGAGTCCCGAGGAATCAACCAAAGGTTTCCATTCCCTTGCAACAAGACCAAGACTGCCAGGACGGCAGGACGGAGGTCATCGCCGAGCCCACCGCAGCGTCACGACTAGAGGCTTTGCAAGCGAAGACTACTTTTGTCAAGATAAGATGTACTAGTTGTCTCCCTTCGAATTTGGACGTTGTGGTATCCCTTCCCGCCTTCATTTGGGAAGAGGACCAAGGCCACTATAAATAGGGCAGCACCGCCACCATAGAGGGAGATTTGATCCATTCCACCCTCACCGGCTTACACCAACACAATAACACAACTCCTGAGGTTGTTCTCCACTGTACTAGTTCATCTTCAGTCCACCTCGAGGCCAATCCACCACAAAGCAGGAGTAGGGTTTTACATCGCAAGGTGGCCCGAACCTAGGTAAACTGCGGTCTCCCATTTCCTTCATGTTCATCAAGCTAGGCCATGAGACAGGCGAGTAGGCAGACTGGGGAGATTGAGTTCTTTGCACGCACCCCAGAGTTCGAATCTATCAAGGGTCTGCGGAGCCAGAAATCCAACATTTGGTGCGCGAGGTAGGGGTGCGTCGGAGCTTCTCTTCATCCAGTCGATTTGCCGCCGTTTCGCTATCCTCATGGCTGATGCTCGTCGAGTTCATGCCGAGCACCGGGCCGCGCTCGGCTCTCACGTCACCCAGACGCCCCCCGCAGCCAATGGTGCTCCCCGCCATTCCCCGCCACCCA
>NW_024119073.1:0-14683 GCF_003073215.2 Triticum urartu
CGCCCGCGCCGAGCCCTCAAACCGGGTGCGGACGCGGAATCTACCTTCGAGACCTTGAATTCCATGTGGATCCGGTAGTCTGAAGGAGCAATTTGGGTCACTCAACTCTTGTGAGCCGTCGGATGCAACATGGATGGCTAGAAGGGCTTCTTCAACCTCCGAAACTGATGTATTGTTCATCTTCTCAGCCCGCCACACGCCTAACCGCCTGCCGTGGCCCCGCCCTCCCCTAAACCGCCTGCCACCTCCATGCTCCCCCACCCCTGCCTTCCATTTAACCCCGAGCCCGATCCATTTTTTCCGGCGAACTGCATTCCACACCCAACACTCATAAGATAGATCATGGGCACCCTGCCACCCTAATATAATATTGTTGGGGAATGTAGCAATAATTCAGAAATTTCCTACGTGTCACCAAGATCAATCGAGGAGATGCTAGCAATGAGAGAGAGAGCGTGCATCTTCATACCCTTGAAGATCGCTAAGCAGAAGTGTTACAAGGAACGCGGATGATGGAGTCGTACTCATAGTGATTCAAATCACGGAAGATCCGGTCAAGCACTGAACGACAGCGCCTCCGTGTTCAACACACGTACAGCCTGAGGATGTCTCCTCCTTCTTGATCCAGCTAGGGGAGAGGAGAAGTTGAGGGAGAGCTCCGGCAGCACGACAGCATGGTGGTGGAGCTTGCAGTTCTCCAGCAGGGCTTCGCCAAGCACTACAGAGGAGGAGGGGGTGTTGGAGAGGGGGAGGGCTGTGCCAGGGGAAGGGGTGTGGCTGCCCTCCCACTGTCGGTGAGAACGACACCTATGGGATCACAGGGAATCCCTTCTACGGTTGGCGGGTGTGGGCTATGGAAAGAGCGGGTTTAGAAGATCAACACGGGGGAGTTTATCCAGGTTCGGGCCGCAAGTGATGCGTAATACCCTACTCCTGTTGGTTTGTGTTTATCTGGTGTTCTTGGACTAGCTACAAAGCGTGCAGGGTCCAAAAAGTTCGAATCCTTATCTAGTATGCCTCGGGCCTCCTTTTATAGCCAAAGGGGTCGCGAAAGTGGCACACAGGAGGTGGAAAGTTTGTACTGTATACAAGTCTATCGCCTAGCACCGTAGGACAAATGCATTTAATGCACTGCCGACATGCCCTCTCACTTTATCAGGGACAGCAAGGAAGCTCGTCTCGTCCGTCGCTACCTCATCTCGCTCTGACGCCCGTCCAAGCTAACTAGGCGTGCAGCGCCACGCTGGCTGGCTGCTGAGTTGGTGCGGTGGCGGAGTCTTCACGAAGATCTGCATGCCACGACGCAGGTGCTCGCTGACTTGGCCTGGAAGCTACACGTCGCCACCTAGGTGCATGCCTCACTGGCAGATTGACTGCTATGTTGGAATGATGGTTGAGGGAGTCCTGGATTAGGGGGTCTCCGGACAGATGGACTATATCCTCTGGCCAGACTATTGGACTATGAAGATACAAGATTGAAGACTTCGTCCCGTGTCCGGATGGGACTCTCCTTGGCGTGGAAGGCAAGATAGGAAATACGGATATGTAGATCTCCTCCCTTGTAACCAACTCTGTGTAACCCTAGCCCCCTTTGGTGTCTATATAAACCGGAGGGTTTAGTCCGTAGGACAACATACAATCATACCATAGGCTAGCTTCTAGGGTTTAGCCTCTATGATCTCGTGGTAGATCAACTCTTGTAATACTCATATCATCAAGAACAATCAAGCAGGACGTAGGGTATTACCTCCTTCAAGAGGGCCTGAACCTGGGTAAACATCGTGTCCCTTGTCTCCTGTTACCATCCGCCTTAGACGCACAGTTCGGGACCCCCTACCCGAGATTCGCCGGTTTTGACACCGACTTTGGTGCTTTCATTGAGAGTTCCATTGTGTCGTCATCATAAGTGGGGATGGCTCGTCTCGTTGTCAAGGACAACATCACCTCTGGGGGAGCCCTGGCTGTAGGCCAAACTCTCCGACTAGGCGGCTTCGTCATGACCGCCCGCTCGGCCGCTGCGCCGACGATGACTTCTCAGGTTATCGAAAATAGCCTCCACATCGGCTCGAAATTCACCGAGCAGATGGATCCAATGGAGCTCTCCTCTTTGAACGAGCTCTTGGATCGCATCGCCGCTCTGGGAGTCGCTACGGACTACGATCGGATCGGGCATAAACCCGACCAAAGGGAGATTAACTCTCCGCCGGTCACCCATCAGCAGTGGAGGAGGAGCAACGCGGAGATTCTTCCTCTATCCTGAGGATGAACTATGGCCGGATTCCCGAGCTCTCCGAGCCAGATACCCGCTCACGGGAGGACATCGCCCTAACCCTGAACCTAGAATCAGGTCGCATACCGAACCCACGGGGCAACATCCCGGAGCCCGAACTCCTAAGATCAGAAACTCCCCTGCCCTAGGATCTCAGATTGGGTCAAGGTCTCGACTCAAATCCACCCACCCACCTAGATACAAGTGATCTTTCCCACATTAGGCAAGCGCCCCAAGAGACAGTACATCACTATTGGGCCAGATTCCTCCTTGTAATGAACAAGGTCAAGGACTGTCGCGAGGAAGATGCAATTTCGTTCTTTTGCAACAATTGCATGGACAAGGGAACCCTCAATGCCATAAGTCGCCGTGACATAGCACACTTCGCTGACTTGGCGGCCATAGTACGGAAAGATTGTGCGATGGAAAGCACCTGGAAAACCCAAACACACTTTTGGAACAATACGGCTCTGACAAAACCCCCAGTCCGAACTAAAAGGGTGCACTCTCATAAGTCACCCGACTCAATTACAAAGAAGCAAAAGCCCACTACAGGGCGTTGAACCATATTGGAGGGATGGCTTAACAAGCCCTCCAAAATTCATAGTACAGCGGATACCATACCAACACATAGCCTTAGAGCATGTTGGGTACTCCGGCAGGTGGCCAAGAGTGGTGAGGATCTCCTCATCCAAAACAACCAAGAGCACCTTCCCGTGGATAACAATACAGTATTGACAGTCTTCGAGATCTTCGCCTCAAATAATAGGCGTAAGCGAACAGTCCGCAGCCTTGCCGAAGTCTACCACGTGGCAGCAATAAATCCATGGAGCGACACGGCTATCACTTTCAATTCCAGTGACGAACCTAAATTCCGAACAGCCCGAGCACCAGCCGCTTTGGTCCTCAGTCCAATTGTGGACGACTTTCGGCTCACTAAAGTACTCATGGATGGCGACAGCGGATTAAACCTCATTTATGAGGAGACTCTTCGCAAAAATGGAAATAGACAGCAACTGTATTGAGCAAAGCAGCACGATCTTCCGAGGAATCATCCCTAGTCGGGAGGCACGTTGCGCTGGGAAAATCACACTAGATGTGGTATCCGGCACTCCGGAGAATTACAGGTCCGAAGAAATCACATTCCAAGTGGCCCCGTTTAGTAGCGGATACCACGCCCTTCTAGGGCGGGAGGCATTCACGATTTTTCAAGCCATACCCCATTACGGGTACATGAAGCTCAAAATGCCCGGACCTAATGGAATCATCACTCTCGATCGTGATCCGGACATAGCACTCCGCGCCGAGAACAAAACAGCCGCACTGGCCCTCGAGGCATTATCCGAAGCCCTTGTGGCAGAGGAATTAACCGCGCTGCGCTCCACAGTGGACAGGGACGATGTGATACTAGACAAAAGATCCATGTCCACCTCCTTTAAACCAGCGGATGAAATAGTCAAATTCCAAGTCCATCCAACGGACCCCACAAAAACAACGTCCATTGGGGCACAATTAAACCCCGCCGTAGACACCGCACTACGGGAGTTCCTGCGCGAGAATTGGGACATATTCACCTGGCATCCTTCAGACATGCCAGGAATCCCACGCAGGCTGGCCGAGCATAGCCTTAACATTCTAAAAGGATTCAAGCCGGTCAAGCAGACTCTATGGCGTTTCTCCGAACCTAAGCGACTAGCCATGTGAGCGGAGCTAGCCAAATTACTAGAGGCCAGATTCATTAGAGAGATAAAGCATCCGGACTGGCTAGCAAACCTGGTGATGGTGCCAAAGAAGGACAAATCCTGGCACCTATGCATCGACTTCAAGGACCTTAATAAGGCTTGACCAAAGGATCCCTTCCCCCTTCCTCACATCGATCAAATTATCGACGCTACCGCAGGACACGACTCATTGTGCTTCCTCGACGCATACTCCGATTACCACCAAATTAAGATGGCGGAGTCCAATCAAGCCGCAACGGCATTTATCACTCCATACGGTCCCTTCTGTTTCAACACAATGCCCTTCGGGCTCAAAAACGCCGGCGTGACGTACCAGCGCATGATTCAGACATGTTTGGAAAAGCAGATCGGCAAAACAGTGGAGGCATACGTCAACGAAGTGGTCATTAAAACTAGACACATCGACTCCTTAATAGACGACTTGAGGCTCACGTTCGACAATCTCTGAACATACAAGATTAAGCTCGACCTAGAAAAATGCGTTTTTGGCGCACCCGCCGGAAAGCTCCTGGGCTTTATCGTCTCCAGCAGAGGAATTGAAGCAAATCTGGCCAAAATCCGGGTTCTGTCGCAGTTGGCTATCCCAACTAACCTCAAGCAAATCCAGAAGTTAACTGGATGTGTGGTGGCTTTAAGCCGCTTTATCTACCGACTAGGATAAAAGGCACTCCCCCTTTATCGCCTTCTTCAGTGCACCGAACACTTTGAGTGGGCGGACGCAACCACGGCCGGACTGGAAGAAATAAAAGCCATCCTGGCCACCAACCCAATCTTGGCCGCACCAAATGTTCGTGAACCAATGCTATTATATATAGCGGCAACTCACCAAGTTGTAAGCGCAGTGCTCGTCGTCGAACGAGAGATGGTCGGACATAAATCCCCACTCCAAAAGCCGGTATATTATGTATCCATCGTCCTCACTCCATGCAAATCACGGTACCCACATTATCAAAAGATAGCATACGCGGTATTCATGGCATCCCAGAAATTACGACACTACTTTCAAGAGTGTTCAATTACGGTGGCCTCCGAAGTACCACTCAACGACATAATAAACAACTGTGATGCCACGGGCTAGATTGCCAAATGGGCTATCGAGCTCCTCCCGTTTGACATAACATATAAACCACGACGAGCCATTAAGTCGCAAGTACTGGCCGATTTCATAGCCGAATGGATAGAAGCCGAACTCCCTAAAGAGTACGGCGCATACTCCAATTGGATCATGCACTTTGACGGCTCTAAAATGCTGGCTGGTCTGGGGGCTGGCTTTGTCCTGACGTCCCCCACCGGAGATACAGTGCAATACGTACTCCAAATACTATATACAGAATCCAACAACACAACCGAATACGAGGCCCTATTACACGGTCTCCGGATGGCAGTTTACATGGGCATTCAACGCCTGGAGGTGCGTGGGGACTCGAACCTCGCAATATCCCAAATAAATGGAGACTTCGATGCCAAGGATCCGAAAATGGTGGCACATCGCAACGTCGTCCTCAAAATGTCAGCTCGGTTCGAGGGGCTTGAATTTCACCATGTGACTCGGGAAAACAACCAGGCGGCGGACATCCATGCCTGTATCGGCACTAAATGCGACCCTGTCCCACCTAACATCTTCCTGGAAAAACTGTTTAAACCATTCGTGGTATGGGAAGGGGACACCGACAACAATAGTCTGGACCCGGCGACAACCCCAGATACCAAACACTCTGACACAATCGAAGGCTCTGCCATCGAAATAACACCTTCAACCCATGTAATAATGGCTGTCATCGCCCCGTGGAAAGAACCATTCCTGGCCTACCTAACTAGTCAAGAACTACCCGAGGACCAAAATGAGGCACGCTGCATAGTGCGGCGATCTAAAGCCTACAAGGTCCACGAGGGAGAGCTTTATAAGAAAAGCACTACCGGAGTCCTTCAAAGGTGCATCTCCAAAGTGTAAGGGCGAAAGCTTTTGGCAGAAATCCATGCCGGACTCGGCGGCCACCATGCCGCAGCCTGGGCCCTTGTAAGCAAGGCCTTCCATACAGGTTTCTATTGGCCGATGGCCCGGGCAGATGCGCAGCATCTGGTCCAGCATTGCGTCGGTTGCCAGCTCTTTGCAAACCAAAGCCATATGCCGCCTACCGCTCTCCAAACAATCCCCATTACTTGTTCCTTTGTGGTCTGGGGGCTTGATATGGTCGAACCCCTTAAAGGGGGAACCCATAAGAAAAAAATACTTACTGGTCATGGTGGATAAATTCACCAAATGGATAGAAGCCAAACCTGTCAAAACGGCTCAATCCGGACCAATGATAGACTTCATATCCGGGGTTGTACACCATTATGGCGTCCCCCATAGCATCATCACTGACAACGGCACGAACTTTACAGCCGATGAAGTGAAACTTTGGTGCAGCAACATGGGCATCAAGCTCGATTATGCTTCTGTCTATCACCCGCAAACTAACGGTCAAGTCGAATGAGCAAATGGTCTTATCATGAGCGGCATAAAGCCCAGATTAGTGCGGTCCTTAAAGGAATCAAACACGCACTGGGTAGAGGAGCTCGACTCTGTACTATGGGGGCTGCGGACCATGCCGAATCGCACTACCGGATACACACCGTTTTTCATGGTGTACGGCGCAGAGGCAGTTCTGCCTTGTGATATAATTCATGACTCACCTCGAGTGCGCATGTACGAAGAAAAAGAGGCCGAGCTCGATCGGCAAGACAGTTTGGACGCCCTGGAGGAGGAGCGCGACGTGGCAAAAGCCCGTTCCGCATTCTATCAGCAACAGGCTCGCAGGTATCAAACAAGAGAAGTACGGGCCAAAACCTATAACATTGGCGAACTAGTTCTATGCCTGCCAGAGAAGAAAAAGAATAAGCTCAAGCCCAAATGGGAAGGTCCCTTCATTATTGACCAGGTTCTGACCGGCGGAGCGTACGATCTGTGGGATGCATCGGATAATCGACTCAAGCCAAACCCATGGAACGCAGCCAGACTCCGAAGATTCTATGCCTAGAGCCGGACTCTATGTTCGTATCCTCACCACCGTCAATTTTTTGCATATCTGTCTTTTCTCTCTTTCTGTCCCCTTTTTTTATTCTCTTCAAGGCCCTAAAGGGCTAAACTTGTGTCTTGGTTACACAATCTTGACGCGCTAGCCGCGCTCATTATACCTGGGGGCTTCTTATACAGAAGCTTAATCTAATCATTTTTCCGGGCTTTATGCCCCGCACATGTGTTATTCTTCCGCATGTACCTTTTTCGCCATTATATACATCGATATGACTTAAGTTTTTGCCAAGCTGGGTTGCCTGGCTCTTGTATTTATGCCCTACGTTCTCGTTAATTCGGCTAGGGCATAAGGGGAGCACCTCTGTGGTTGTTACTGCCGAGTCAGTCGGATGTGTACCTCGGACTGGGTGAAGCCGAACGCTAGCATTCTTAAGAGAATATTCGGTCGATGAATAAAAGATGACTTTTATTTAAATTTGACACATGCCCCCAGATGTTTATAGCCTGCGTCTCTTCTCACAGTTCGGACATGCACATTAGGGCATGCGTACCCAGGGAAAGGAACCCTTAACGGAACTATTCTCCCTGGAAGATGTTTCTTACTACCCATGTAATATAACATAGCTAGTTGGGTACTTGTCTGTTCAAGCACTTATGACCCCTACGCCTGGTTTCCATGCATACCCTAGTTTTTACATAACCGAGCGGGTATTCTGATACACTTCGGACTATCGGGTCCAGAGGTTGAAGCGAAAAGGTCCGCCATGACAAAATGATTTACAATCCGGCTAGGGACATTACATATGTCACTTGAAGTACACAGTCACTAAGACTGATTAAATTCTTCTTCTATACCATCCAACATGCTGTCTAGCCTACAATCCTGTTGGGAATACTTTGCGGCTAATTCTACTTGATCATACACTAAACTGACCGGGATCTCTTTCCCATCGGGCCCCACAGGTCCGACCTCGGCCATGTGGTTTGGTTCCGCTTTGGTATATCATGTCTTCACCATAGCCCAGGCTTCCCTTGCACCTTGTGGGCAGACTGATATCTTCCATAATCGGAGGTGTTGTCGCGCTCCCTTGAGCTTCTCTATATGCTCCCCATGCCTCCTGGCAGGGACGCGGATGGCGACAAGGCTTGGGCAATACCATGCATCACCTGCCGAACTTGCTCGTGCAATTGTGAGAGCTCTGGTAGAAGATCGCCCGAAGACCCGGGCATCTCTTCCACGGGAGGACCCGTCAGCATACCTGCAGACATAACTCTGTTAGCCGGCTTCTTCGCCGAACTCCTTCAAAAGTTCGTTCAAGCACTTACTAAAAATGTCGCGCCGATGCCTCTTATTCTCCTTCACGGAGTCCCCATGCTGGGCTCAGACATCTTTCAGTTCCACACCCAGCCGGATATTGGCGTCTTGGAGATAATTTTTCTCCTGCCTGACTCGCATAAGCACGCGCTCGCCAGCATTTAGCCGTCGATCAACACGTGCCGCATTCACCGCCAAGGCCTCCGGATCCACTCCGGGGCCACCTGCAACATCTATTGTTAGGTTTGCATACATGCCGCATACTACCTGGTACCCGTATTCTTTGCAATGGAAACAAGCATTACCAGAGGGACCCTTCTTGGACTCCTTCAACGCGGCCACAGCGGCACCTAGCTGGGCCTTGCACTCTTCCAGCTCTTGAGACAATTGGGAATTCTTCTCTGTAAGAACCTGCACAAATAATGATCCTTAAATCAGTTGCGTCAACTGTGTCAAGTCTCAGGGGTTACTGATACATATAATCGTCAGATTTTCTTACCCGTATATCCCTTACATACTGGTCCGCGGCTCTGGCTAGACCATTTTGAGAAGCACGGATGTACGCGTCTCCAGAATTGAAGGCATCAAATGCCTCTGGTGAGAAACAAGCATCCCGGAGTACGGCCCGGCAACGCCTCTGATTCATGGCGCTCTCCACTTCGGAATTTGTAGCAGATAGTCTATCCGCATCCTCTATTGGAGGAACATCCGGCGTTTGCCCCGCGTTAGCTTCCGCCTCTATGTCCGGCCCTGGAGCCCGACTGGTCGAGGTGTGATCGGCAGCCTCTCCGGATATAGTCCGGCGACCGTTTTTTCTACTAGGAAACATGGACGTCATTATCTTTTAAGAAAGACGACAACCATGGAGCGAGGTTCTGTGTCATACCTCTGCGCCGGCGTCTCCGTCCTGACCGCCTTCCTACCCGGCTTCGGTGCCCCTTATTGGCGAGTTGCTACGGATTCGGCACGTCGTCCCGAATGCCTTCCCTGTAAAACACCATATGTGTACGGTATGTGAAGTGCATAAAAGGGGATCCTTTATGGGAGTTGGGACTTTGGTTTTTCTTACGTGCGACGGAGGGAGTAGTCCAGGATAGTCGGACGTTATGGCCACCATGGCGTCATCGCAGCTCAATTGATAGAATTGCATGTCTATCAGCTCCACGAATATGTCTGGATCCTCTTTGAGTCCGAGATCGAGGGCCCGACCAGGGTCCTCCGGTTGTGGAGGTGGGCTGTTGACCTCCCTTACAGCTTTTCGCAGTTCCTGCTGTGAAATGGCAAGGTGAGTATCTACGACGAAGAATGCGGGAAGGTCGGGGGTAAATAGGTACAACTCAACCAGCTTGGAGGGTTGTACATGGAGAATCCATCCCGTGGCTTGATATAGATGAACTCCTCTTCCTCTCCCTTGAACAACTCGGACATAATTTTTGCTAAAGCAGCAGCGGAGTCCAGTCCCTTACGCCCGCAACGGGTGGCATCATCTTCCCCGTTAAAACACCACAGGGGGGCCCTCGATATTGAAGCGGCTGCACCCCCCGCCTTATGCATATTGACATAACCTCGATTATTGTCAATCCTAATTGAGCCAGCGCTTTAATCCCGTTCATCAGGTAAAGGACTTCTCCGTAGTCTTCCTCCTGGGGGCTCCGTGGGTGCCAGCTTCGGCGTTTCTTCAGAGGATCTTTGTTGAACTCAGGAAGCCCCCGCCGAACAGGGTCTGGAAGGGGGACGTCCTCCATGTAAAACCACTCCGAAGGCCAGTCTTCGGACGTCTTCTTCGGAGTACCGGACAGGTATCCGGTCTCGGCGATGCGCCATATTTCGGCTCCACCCACTTGATAAAGTGACCCCTTCTTTGTGTGGGGCACAAGGCATAATAGCCTTTTCTACAGCTTGAAATGAGCCTCGCAGCCCAAAAACAGCTCACAAAGGGCAACATAACCGGCGATGTGTAATATGGAAGCAGGGGTGAAATTATGCAACTGGAGGGCGTAAAACTCCAGGAGCCCACGGAGGAACGGATGAATTGGAAATCCGAGTCCCCTTAGTAGGTAAGGGACAAGGCATACCTGCCCCCCTTTGGAGGGATTGGGGAAGCTCTCCGCTTGGTCCCCGCCATTATAGGTGGCGAGCCCGGCTCGAACAGGGATCATATACGCTGGAGGGAGAAATCCCTGGGTCTCCAACTCTACTAATCGGCTGTGTGGGACGGAGCACTTCTCCCAATCACCGGGCTTAGGGCTACGGGAGCATGAGGAGGAGCTGCCATGGCCAGCCATGATGGAATGGATTATTCCGAGCGCGCTCTGATGGACTCTCGTCGTGGGAGGATGGTGTGGATTGGATCAGAGAATCCCCATCACTTTAATAGACAATTTATTTACCTGGCTAGGGGGGTGAATGTAAAAACGCCCTGGCTCCTCGCGTTCGCTCGACGCGTGGAAGATAGCCCTTATTGGGCGCAGAAGCCGAGAAGTCCAACATTTATGGGAGCCGGACACTACTTAACAGATATTCAGGATTTGGAGAAGAACCCGCCTTGCAATGCTGAAGCCAATACTGCGCGCCAGACTCATCGTCATTGAAGCCTGGTTCAGGGGCTAATGAGGGAGTCCTGGATTAGGGGGTCTCCGGACAGCCGCACTATATCCTTTGGCTGGACTATTGGACTATGAAGATACAAGATTGAAGACTTCGTCCCGTGTCCGGATGGGACTCTCCTTGGTGTGGAAGGCAAGCTAGGCAATACAGATATGTAGATCTCCTCCCTTGTAACCAACTCTGTGTAACCCTAGCCCCCTCCGGTATCTATATAAACCGGAGGGTTTAGTCCGTACGACAACATACAATCATACCATAGGCTCGCTTCTAGGGTTTAGCCTCTATGATCTCGTGGTAGATCAACTCTTGTAATACTCATATCATCAAGAACAATCAAGCAGGATGTATGGTATTACCTCCTTCAAGAGGGCCTGAACCTGGGTAAACATCGTGTCCCTTGTCTCCTGTTACCATCCGCCTTAGACGCACAGTTCGGGACCCCTACCCGAGATCCATCGGTTTTGACACCGACAGAGGTGGAGCCTTGGCAGGTGGGGGCCTGGCTGCGGCCTCGGATGTCCCCGGCAAGGGTCTTGCTGGGGCCCCGGCAAAGGCCTTGCCGGGGCTTCGCAGGTGTCCCTGGCAAGGGTCTTGCCGGGGATCTCATGAGCGTCCCCGGTAAGGATCTTGCCGGGGGATTTCCGTCTTCTGGTCCTCATTTAATCTTGCATGTTCTTGTTCTTTAAAAAGACTCGCGTGCTGATACATCTCCAACATATCTATAATTTTGATTGCTCCATGCTATATTATCTACTGTTTTGGACTATATTGGGCTTTATTTTCCACTTTTATATTATTTTTGGGACTAACCTATTAACCGGAGGCCTAGCCCAGAATTGCTGGTTTTTTGCCTATTTCAGTATTTCGGAGAAACAGAATATCAAACGGAGTCCAAACGGAATAAAACCTTCAGGAACGTGATTTTCTCACCGTACATGATCCAGGAGACTTGGACCCTACTCCAACGAGTCAAAGAGGCGGTCACGAGGGTGGGGGCGTGCCCCCTGCCTCGTGGGCCCGTCGGTGCTCCACCAACGTACTCCTTCCTCCTATATATACCTACGTACCCCCAAACGATCAGAACCGGAGCCAAAAACCTAATTCCACCGCCGCAAATTTCTGTATCCACGAGATCCCATCTTGGGGCCTGTTCCGGAGCTCCGCCGGAGAGGGCCGTCATCACAGATTTCTTCTACATCATCATAGCCCCTCCGATGAAGTGTGAGTAGTTTACCTCAGACCTTTGGGTCCATAGTTAGTAGCTAGATGTCTTCTTCTCTCTTTTTGGATCTCAATATAAAGTTCTCCCTCTCTCTTGTGGAGATCTATTCGATGTAATCTTCTTTTTGCGGTGTGTTTGTTGAGACCGATGAATGTGGGTTTATGATCAAGTCTATCTATGAATAATATTTGAATCTTCTCTGAATTCTTTTATGTATGATTGGTTATCTTTGCATGTCTCTTCGAATTATCAGTTTGGTTTGGCCTACTAGATTGGTTTTTCTTGCCATGGGAGAAGTGCTTAGCTTTGGGTTCGATCTTGCGGTGTCCTTTCCCAGTGACAGAAGGGGCAGCAAGGCACGTATTGTATTGTTGCCATCGAGGATAACAAATGCCTCCATTGAGTTCTGGCTGATGAGCGTCCAAAGTGGAATTATTATCAAAAGTGGGTTCAAGGTAAACTCTAATTTATTTATTTCTTTGGATTCAGGTGGACATGTCATAGGTGCATATGGGCCTTGATCAAGCCGTTAAATCAACTTCATTTACAAACTGAGGTGAAGGTCAAGTTTTTTAGTAGATATTCTTCAACAAATGAATGATGCTTACTTCTTGCGTCCAAAGATGAATCACTGCTTTGTTGCTTCAAATTAGGCTCGAACCAACCATACCTACAGCAAACACATCATAATTATGAGCTGAATTTTTTTGTGTTCTATTGATTTCCATAACATGTTGTTTGAGATTGTTGTTGCTAATTCTTTGACATTGATTTTCATAGCATGTCGTTTGACACCGTCGGCCTCGCAAACCAACCATACCTACAGTAAGCACATCGCTATTATTATCTGAATTTTTTTATTCCATTGATTTTCATAGCATGCTGTTGGACATTGATTTTGCTAAATTTTTTGACATTGATTTCCATAGCATGCTGTTTGACACTGTCGGCCTCGCCAGTGATAGTATCGAGGCTTGATTGCTTCCGAGCACTCAGCTGTGGTGAAATAAGTGAGCTTTTCTTTGATTTGTTGGCCCTGCATTTTGGGAGCAGATACTTGTTTTTGGAGCATTCTTTTTCTAGGAATTATCCGAACCGGCTTTGGAACATCCTTGGCTTCCCTGCGGCCTCCAGGTTTTTGTGTTTTCCATATTGTTTAGTTTGCAAATCTGTAGCGAATTGTCATGCACCCTCCTTGGTTTTGGTTGCTTCAATTGCTTGTGTTTGCTGCAGGATTTGATACTGTTCAGGTCTATATTGGGAAGGGAGTTGGTGTAGTATGTGCACCTACTACAGTCATAGAGTGCATATTTAGTCCGTTAGAGGTCCATATTTAAGTTGGGTTTTCCCTTTGGGGGTTGATGTGTTCAAATTTTTGCAGAACAGGTATAGGTTTCTTGATGTCTGATGTTGTGCCGTCGTGATCTTTCAGATCTCAGGTAAAGATCTAACTCAGGCATGTATTTTAATGAAATTTCATTTATTTTTTACTATTTAGCTCAAGATTGGTATAGTAGACAGAGGGAGTAGCTTTTTAGGTTTTGTTTCCATATATATAATTCCTGCCATTTTCTATGGGTGTACTGATGTTTAGGCCAGGTATCTGTGGATACAAGTAATGAGAATTGGCGGCGCAAGAAGAATGCAGAGGTAGTTGAATATCATATGCTTGAGGATCTCCAAACACATTTGATATTTTCAGGTTAGCTACTTTGTTTAAAAACACATCAAATGGTGCCGTGTATTGCCAAGGATCATAGCAAGGGCTTTTTACAGTTCTATGAATACCAGGTCTTGTGAATATTTTGGAGTTGCTGACCTGAACAGCCTGTATGATTAATGTAAGCATGTTCTTTCGTCCAAAAAGAACTACAATAAACAGTATTGCGCAGCGTCCGGACATAAACAGTATCTGCTTGGGTCTAGCACAACAAATTAACCGGACAAGCCCTAAGTTATCCCAATAAAATGTCATCCATTGCAGCTATAGATGTTGTCTGCATGTGAAATTTCATGTCTTATTGTAACATTGGCCGAGACGTGCATTGCACGTGCACATTTACTAGTAATAGATAAATTCCTCACGTCCATCAATTTATTTTAGAATTTTTGGGGTTCCAGATCTTGCGCTAGCTACAGATTACTACAGACTGTTCTGTTTTTGACAGATTCTATTTTTCGTGTGTTGTTTGCTTATTTTGATGAATCTATGGTTAGTAAAATAGTTTATAATCCATAGAGAAGTTCGAATACAGTAGGTTTAACACCAATATAAATAAAGAATGAGTTCATTACAGTACCTTGAAGTGGTTTTTTGTTTTCTTTCGCTAACGGAGCTCACGAGTTTTCTACCTTAAGTTTTGTGTTGTGAAGTTTTCAAGTTTTGGGTAAGGATTTGATGGATTATGGAACAAGGAGTGGCAAGAGCCTAAGCTTGGGGATGCCCATGGCACCCCCAAGATAATCTAAGGACACCTAAAAGCCAAAGCTTGGGGATGCCCTCGAAGGGATC
>NW_024119074.1:0-12360 GCF_003073215.2 Triticum urartu
GATGAGAGAAGAGAGAGTGGGGGTGTTTGAAAAAATGGGGGGGGGGGGGGGGCTATACAAGGAGGTATACAACATGGTCAAGCGAGTTAACCCAATAGTATAACTATATTTGAAACGTCCCTCCGGAGACTAGGTCACTAAGCACGCCTTCTTCCGACGGAGAAGTAATGAACACTCCACCAAATTCCCACACTTATGTGAGTAACATTCTCCGTGCACCTTCCCCTCTATATATATCACTTATCACTCCAGTATTCACCAAACTATGTTCATCCATCCACCGGTTTTAACTAGTGAGTCTGTACTCCGCTATATGCAAGCCCATAAGATACAGGGCAACCACAAAAATAGAGTACACCGTGATAAATGAACCAGAGAGATATGTATGGACATAATATGGGAATTGCAGACATCAGGACATTAGCAAACACCTTTTGATGTCTTCTATCGACATGTTGGGTGGTATGTGCCTTGTACACAAACAAAACCAGTGGCACCGCTAAGCTCCAAAGTAACCAATGGGTGTGTGATGCTTCTGCTGTAATTTCCACAGCTGCAACTCCAGCGGTTCCACCGAGAAGCAGCCGTTGTATCTGATAGCTATGGCAAGAAATTTTGAGCCGAGTTGCAACTCTTTTGTAGTTGTGCTGTAGCAGTGATGGCTTGTGCAGCAACATGCTAAATCACTAGAATGACCTCTGTAGTTTTCTTGATTTGGCTTAAGTGTGGATTGTACAATTGTAACTCTGAATGAATTGATAAGAGTTATTTTGCTGCAGACGACTAGTTAATTTTTTAGCAAACTTAACCTCCATGCAGAGTACTTTTTTTTGAATGAAGACGCTAGGGGCGTCCGGCTTTAAATTAATAAAGCCCACACAACAGGCAGTGTAGCAACCGAAACTGACAGTACAAGACCAGAAGCCCTAGGCGCAACAAGGTAAACCTGAGTCTGAGGGTTCAAAGTCGGGCAGCGAGCAAATTACAAGGCCGAAGCTGAACATCAAACCACGCAGGCTCGCAAAACAAAAGGGCACTCACACACTAGGAGGGCATCGTCGGCTCCCTAGCCATCACGTACACTTGGTGGAGTCATTCTTGCGCTTGCTTCACCATCTCAGAGTCCTTTCGCCTCGCCAGCGGACTCCACTGCTGCATGAGGATATAGAATTTGAATATGATGTAAGCTGGGTGCGACGGGAAGATACCCTCTATTGTAAATTTGTTGCGAGTAAGCCATAAGGACCATAGCAATGCCCCTACACTAGTCCACAACACTTGTTTGCTCAGTCCCTGAACAGAATCGAGGAGGCCTACGAGTTCGGTGGAGGAGCATGGGTCCCACCGGACGCCAGCCGCCTCGCGCACAGCGCTCCAAGCAAACCGTGCGAGCGGGCATAGAAAGAAAACTTGATTCGCATTCTCGGGGTTCCCTCATAACGCGCACGGGGCCGGGGCCGGACCGTTCCGTTTGGCAATGTTAATAGATGTAGGGAGTCTATTACGGAACATCTGCCAAAGAAAAACTTTGATCTTCAGTGGGATGCGAGCTTGCCAAAGTCCTTTAAACGCCATTTGTGCCGTCCCTTGGCACAGTTTATAATATAATGACTTAATGGAATACTTTCCGGAGGCGTTTAGATGCCACGACACCCTGTCGGGCTCATTGGACAAGGAATGGGTTCACTAGATCCAGCATAGACCCCAGCCTAGCTGTCTCCAGGGTGTTTAGATTATGGCAAAAAGAAGATTGCCGGAGGGGGGGGGAGATGCCAAGGCGTCGGCCACCAGAAGATTCGGGTGCACAACAATCGTGTACACGTCTTGGAATTCCTCCCAGAGAGGCCGAGAGCCCACCCAAAGGTCGAGCCAGAAACGGGTGGAACGACCGTTACCGACAGCGAACTTGGCCCCTTGGGCGAAGGTTGGTCTGACTGTCTGCAGATCATTCTAGAAAGGGGAGCCCCTCGCATCCCCTTCAAAGAAATTACCGTTTGGGAAGTATTTCGCTCTTAGCATGTCAGCCCATAAACCAGTCGCCCCTTGCGATAATGTAATGCCCACGATGCGGCTATATCTCCCACGTGTCGGGGCACGACTTGGAGGCATAACCGCATGGTGGTTTTGTCGCAAGAAGGGTCATCTTCACACAATCCCATGTAATGAACAAGAATGGGATAAAGAGTTGGCTTACAATCGCCACTTCACACAATGCATAAATTAAACATACATCATTCAGAGTACACTGAAGGTCCGACTACGGAACCAAAATGGAAGAAGACAACCCAACTGCTAAATGCCCGATCGTCCCAACTGGGCTCCACTACTGATCATCGGGGAAATAAACATAGTAACGACCGCGTTCCTCGTCAAACTCCCACTTGAGCTCGGTTTCATCACCTGCACTGGCATCGTCGGCACCTGCAACTGTTTTGGTAGAATCTGTGAGTCACGAGGACTCAGCAATCTCACACCCGCGAGATCAAGACTATTTAAGCTTATAGGAAGGATGGGGTAATGAGGTGGAGCTGCAACAAGTACTAAGCAAATATGGTGGCTAACATACGCAAATAAGAGCGAGAAGAGGAGCAATGCACGGTCGTGAAGCTAGAAGTGATCAAGAAGTGATCCTAAAACTACTTACGTTCATACACAACCCAAACCGTGTTCACTTCCCGGACTCCGCCGAAAAGAGACCATCACGGCTACACATGCGGTTGATGTATTGTAATTAAGTCAAGTGTCAAGTTCTCTACAACCGGACATCAACAAATTCCTATCTGCCTCATAACCGCGGGCACGGCTTTCAAAAGATAATACCCTGCAGGGGTGTCCCAACTTAGCCCATTATAAGCTCTCACGGTCAACGAAGGATATTCCTTCTACCGGGAAGACCCGATCAGTCTCGGAATCCCGGCTACAAGACATTTCGACAATGGTAAAACAAGACCAGCAAAGCCGCTCGATTGTGCCGACAAATCCCGATAGGAGCTGCACATATCTCGTTCTCAGGGCACATCCGGATGAGACGTCCTACGAGTAAAACCAAGCCTCAAGTCTCCCCGAGGTGGCCCCGCAGTCTGCTCATTTCGGACCAGCACCCAGAGGAGCACTGGCCCGGGGGGGCTAAATAAAGATGACCCTTGGGCTCGCGAAAACCCAAGGGAAAAGGTGTAGGTGGTAGGCAAATGGTAAAACCAAGGTTGAGCCTTGCTGGAGGAGTTTTATTCAAGGTGAACTACCAAGGGGGTCCCATAAATCACCCAACCGTGTAAGGAACGCAAAATCAAGGAACATAACACCGGTATGACGGAAACTAGGGCGGCAAGAGTGGAACAAAACACCAGGCATAAGGCCGAGCCTTCCACCCTTTACCAAGTATATAGGTGCATTAATTAAATAAGAGGTATTGTGATATCCCAATATATCCATGTTCCAACATGGAACCAACTTCAACTTCACCTCCAACTAGCAACGCTATAAGAGGGGCTGAGCAAAAGCGGTAACATAGCCAAACAACGGTTTGCTAGGAAAGGATGGTTAGAGGCTTGACATGGCAATATAGGAGGCATGATATAGCAAGTGGTAGGTATCGCAGCATAGCAAAAGAGCGAGCAACTAGCAAGCAAAGATAGAAGTGATTTCGAGGGTATGGTCATCTTGCCTGCAAAGTTCTCAGAGTTGTCGAAAGCTTGATCCTCGTAAGCGTTCTCAACAGGCTCCTTGTTCACGTACTCGTATCCCGGATCTACCCAAAGCAAGAACACAAAGCAAAGGACCAACAATCAACCACGGTACAATGCACAAGCAACATGATGCAAAATATGACATGATATGCGAGATGTGATATGCAATGCATAAGCGTGCTCCGAAGGGAAGATATGAACAAGGCATCAACTTGGCAAACCAAGTATGCCGCTGGAAAGATGAGTTGATTTCGGTCGAAATCGATATAAGGATCGCCAGAAACGGATACACGGTTTGCCAATAACAATCAAAACAAGATATGATGCAAACTGCTTAAAACAGCAACATGGCCACTTGGATGCAAAGTATATATATGCTACAGCACCCAAACATGTGAACTAAATGCATGGCAGTGATGTACAGGAGATGCTCTACAAAACATGAGCACTGAGCTAAATCTAAAAACCACTAGAGCATGACTAAAACAGCATGGCAATAATGCAAAAGATAACAGTTTTATAGACTTAGTGAAAATGCTAGACATAGCAGAAACAGATTCAACATGGCATAATTACAAGCTTGATTAACTCACTACCAGGAATGTCATGGCATGGGACAAATTCTAGCATGAAATTCACATGAAAATGAAGCTACCCATGTGCAAAACAACCACATAGCATATGCGCATGAATATACACATAAAAGACAAAACAGCAACATGATGTAAAATGACATGTTCATGAACTTGCTCAAATGCAGAAACTAATGCCACCACTGGGTTGGTGGGATTTTTCAACCCCAAAAAC
Organism: Triticum urartu; assembly: GCF_003073215.2. Taxonomy (NCBI): domain Eukaryota; kingdom Viridiplantae; phylum Streptophyta; class Magnoliopsida; order Poales; family Poaceae; genus Triticum; species Triticum urartu. The sequence goes on from NW_024119074.1 coordinate 4,494, forward strand.
ATATATAATATGTTGGGATTGCTGTAAAAAAATCACCACAAGTGCAATAAGTTAAAAACTGCCCTAAATGTAATATGACAGAAATGGCATTTTCCTTGTTTGGAAACGTCCAGAAATGGACTTGCCTGATTCGGAAAGATGCCCTATTCCAGAAAAGGAATATTCGCTGGACTAAAAGATAATTAAAAGAAATAAGAGAAGGAGGGGGTGAGGATGACATGTGGGGTCTTCCTGTCAGTGACTCAAATAACCCAACAAAAAGGGCTAGTTTAATCTGCGCCCGCGGGGAATCGAACCCGAGTCGCCTGGGTGGAGGCACGGCGCGGGAAGCAGTCGGGCAATTATCATGATCGTGTTAAGAGGGGAGCTCGCTCCTTTTGAGGTAAGCCCTCCTGGTACGGGTTCCTCTCCTGGGCAGAAGAGAGAAACACCGACGGCACCGGCGAGCAACGGCGGCGACGGCGGGGCTCAGGAGGTGGCGGCGGGTGTGCGGTATCAGCAGGGCAGAGCGCGTGTGGTGCAGGAAGGGAACGTGCGCGCATGTGTGGGTGTGCGTGTGGGCAGGAGCTTGCGTCCATGGCGACGAACACGGCGAGGCAGGGCTACAACAGCACTGCGTGAGCTGCTGCACTGCAGGGGCGTGCGTGCGTGTGTGTGAGAGAGCAACTTGGGGATCCGAAGTTGGAGAACGCGCGGGCGCGCTGCAGCAAGTACACCCACAAGGAAATTTGCAGACTTAGCCAGAGCATCGCGAGCGCGTCAAAGACATGGATCGGGCAAGCCCTACGGGGTGTCTACACGACATGCAAAAGACAGGAGAGGGAGGTGCTTTACCCAGCTCACCCTAGGACATGACGAGCTCGACGAAGACGCGTTGAAGGCGACGAGAGGGAGCTCTGAAACTGGCGGGGCTGCTGTCCGGGAAGAAGAGGAAGAAGACAGATCGGAGAAGTTGATCTGGAGGCCTTGTGGCCGCGTGCGTCGTGGAAGGAGACGTAGAGGAACTTGGCAGACTCCCCCATGGTGACCGAGGGGGTCGGAGGCGCGGCGTAAACGGCTACTCCGAGCTCGAGCTCAAGCTCGGCCGGAGCATGGTGGGCAGGGCGACGGCGTAGCGTGGCTAGCCTTACCTGGCGGCGGTGAGAGAAGGGGAGGAGGGGGATCGATTGAGGGGAGACCCTAGGGCACCGGGGACAACTTTATAGGGGTCTAGGGAGCTTCTCCGGACGTCGGCGTGGCGTGTCTGGATGAGCTGCCGTACAGGGGAGACGAAGCTCCTGGCGCTAACGGGCTCGATGGGCTGCTACTGCTGCGTGGGTTGGGCTGCAGGCGCTGGGTGATGGGGTGCTACAAAGGGGGGCGGGCATTTGAATAAATTGAGTTGGACATTTTTATAGGTAGAAAAATAAAACAAGTTTGAATAAAATTCAAACTTGAGGCATTTTTTAACCTAACCAAATCAACTCCCAATGGGATGAAACTTGGCAGGGAGGTTTAGGACATGGTGGTAGAATATTGAGGCAAAGTTGAACATTAATGAAGGAGGGTAAAATGGCACTTGCAAAAAGAAAGAAAGAGAAGGAGAGATGGTGATGCATGGAGGTGGTGATGCATGGATCGCACATAGAACATGCAACAACATATCATGCATGCATATCATGGAAATGCAAGTTGACATAAGCACAACACAACATTGATATGCACATGATGCAAACATATGATGGCAAAAAGGAATATGCTAAGAAGCCCAAATGCAATATGACAAGGTAAGCATGGCAATGAAATGAGTAGAACAACATAACAAAACAAAATGAGACCAAAAGATGGGACCACTAATGGAATTGGATGGAGACCAACATGGATATATTGCCAAATATGGAAGTTTGACATCTAGGGTGTTACAACACTCCACCACTACAAGAGTATCTCGTCCCGAGATCTAGGACTGAAAGAACTCCGGATATTCGAAACGGTGGTGATCCTCGCGCTCCCAGGTGGCTTCTCGGTCGGAATGGTGTGACCACTTCACTTTCAGGAATTTGATTGACTTGTTGCGAGTCTTGCGCTCAGTTTCCTCAAGAATAGCAACGGGGTGCTCATGATAAGATAGATCTTCTTGGAGGTCAATCTCTTCGAAGTTGATAGTTCGCTCAGGCGTCTTGGAGCACTTGCGAAGCTGTGACACGTGGAACACATCGTGCACATTTGCGAAGTTGGAGGGAAGCTCAAGTTGATAGGCGAGGTCGCCTCTTTTGCCAATGATCTTGAAAGGACCCACGTATCTAGGGGCAAGCTTCCCTTTGATACCGAAGCGACGAGTGCCTTTCATTGGAGAGACGCGGAGGTAGACATGGTCTCCGATCTCGAAAGCCAAATCACGGTGCTTGCTATCATAGTAACTCTTCTGGCGCGATTGCGCATCTTTGAGGTTTTCACGGATGACTTTACACATATCTTCAGCCTCTGTGATCAAGTCGTTGCCAAGGAGTTGGCGTTCATCGGTCTCTGACCAATTTAGAGGAGTTCAGCACTTTCTGCCATAGAGAACCTCGAATGGGGCCTTGCCCGAGCTTGCTTGGAAGCTATTGTTGTAAGAGAATTCGGCATATGGAAGGCAATCTTCCCACTTCATACCGAAAGAGATGACACAAGCCCTGAGCATATCTTCAAGAATTTGGTTGACACGCTCGACTTGGCCACTAGTTTGAGAGTGGAAAGCTGTGCTGAAGCGAATATTTGTGCCCATGGCCTTCTGGAAGGAGACCCGGAATTTAGAGGTGAAGATGCTTCCACGATCTGAAGAAATCACTTGTGGAATGCCGTGCAAGGAGACAATTCTGGAGGTGTATAGCTCTGCGAGTTGAGCTGCTGTGATAGACTCTTTGATAGGGAGGAAATGAGCCACTTTAGTAAGCTTGTCGATGACAACAAAAATAGCATCATTTCCACGCTTGGATTTGGGAAATCCAGTCACGAAGTCCATCTCAATATGATCAAACTTCCATTCTGGAATAGCAAGAGGTTGAAGGAGACCAGCTGGTCGTTGGTGTTCTGCTTTCACTCTTCTGCAGACATCACACTCATTCACGAATTGAGCAATTTCTCGCTTTATTCGAGTCCACCAATATGACTACTTGAGGTCATGGTACATCTTCGTAATTCTAGGATGAATGGATAGAAGGGAATTGTGCGCTTTGTTCATTATGACGTTCCTTAGATCACCTTTGGGAACCACAATCCGGTCCTCGAAGAATAAAGTGTCTCTGTCATCAATGCTATAGCACTTGTATTTGGAGATGCCCTTGTCAATACCACGTTTCACCTTCTTCACCATGATATCCAAGAGTTGTGCCTCACGAATTTGATCTTCCAAAGTAGGAGAGACTAGGAGGTTGGCAAGAAAACCTTGAGGAACAACTTGGAGATTCAGTTTGCGGAAAGCTTCACAAAGATCCGGTTGGAAGGGCTTGAGGATTAAGCTGTTGCAATAAGCCTTCCTGCTCAAAGCATCTGCAATGACATTGGCCTTGCCTGGAGTATATTCAATACTCGGATTGTACTCTTGACTCATTTCGACCCATCGAGTTTGTCTGAGGTTGAGGTTGGGTTGAGTGAAGATGTACTTGAGACTCTTGTGATCGGTGAAAATGTCCACTTTCCTTCCCAACTAGAGATGTCTCCATGTTATTAATGCATGGACAACTGCCGCCAACTCAAGATCATGAGTGGGGTAGTTCTTTTCGTTGGGTTCAACTGACGAGAGGTATAGGCCACAACTTTCTTCTCTTGCATTAACACAGCACCGAGACCTTGAAGAGAAGCATCACAGAAAACTTCGTATGGCTTGGATTCGTCAGGAGGGGTTAAGACAGGAGCTGTGACGAGTTTCTCTTTGAGAGTGTTGAAAGCAACGTCACACTCAGGAGTCCAGACATACTTCACATGCTTCTGGAGGAGGTTGGAAAGAGGCTTTGAAATCTTTGAGAAATTCTCAACGAATCTTCCGCAATAGCTTGCAAGTCCAAGAAAACTGCGAAGCTGCTTGACATTCTGAGGAGGTTCCCAATTCACAACTGCAGACACCTTCTCGGGATTAACAGCGATGCCCTTGGCCGAGATGATATGACCAAGGTAAAGAACTTCATCAAGCCAAAACTCACATTTGGAAAACTTCGCATAGAATTGATACTCTCTGAGCTTGTCGAGCACCAATCGCAAATGTTTGGCATGATCCTTCTTATTCTTGGAGAAGACCAATATATCATCGAGATAGACCAAGACGAATTCATTGGTGTAGGGTTGAATATGAAGTTCATCATCCGAGAGAAAGTTGGAGGAGCATTGACAAGGCCGAAAGACATGACAGTATATTCATAAGAACCAAAGCTTGTTCTGAATGCTGTCTTGGGAATATCTTCTTCCCAAATTCGAATCTGATGATAACCCATACGAAGGTCAAGCTTGGAGAACACTTTAGCACCTTTAAGTTGCTCGAATAGCTCATTGATGTTGGGAAGTGGATACTTGTTCTTTATGGTCTTCTTGTTCAATGGACGGTAATCGACGCAAAGTCGGTCCGTGCCATCCTTCTTCTGGACAAAAAGAACTCCACAACCCCAAGGAGATGAACTCGGTCTGGTCAAACCCAGATGATCTTGTTCGTCGAGTTGTTTCTTCAATTCTTTCAACTCTTTTGGTCCAAGCTTGTATGGACGCTTGCAAACGGGTTCCGTGCCAGGCTCAAGATCGATAACGAATTCAACTGGCCGGTGAGGAGGCATACCCGGAAGCTCTTCTGGAAAGACGTCTTGATACTCACAAACGACTAGAATCTGAGAGATTGCGTCTAGCTCGCCCTTCTCATTGAGAGAAAATAACCTTATGGTTTCATCACGAGCGGCATAGATGATCACATCCTCAGAAGAGTGTGTCAATTGAATTTCCCTGGCGGCACAATCAAGTTGAGCCTTGTGCTTAGAAAGCCAGTCCATCCCGAGAATTAGATCAATATCCGAGTCACCAAGGACAATTGGTTTAGACAAGAATTTATAGTTGCCCATCTTGATAGTGACATCGGGAGCAACCAAACTAGAAGTCATAAGCTTTCCCGGAGAAACAACTTGCATAACTTTGGACAAAATCTCTGTGTCAACATCGTGCTTCGATGCAAAAGGATATGACATGAAAGAAAGCGATGCACCGGTATCAAATAAGACTTTTGCAGGAATATCATTAACAGGAAGGTTACCCATGATCACTTCAGAAGATTCCTCCGCTTGAGCTGCATTCATCATGTTGACCTTAGCATGCTTTGGATTATGCTTGACCACTGCATTGCTGGAAGATCTCACAGGAGGAGGAGGCGGAATGCGCCTTTGGTTGAAGCACTTTTTCGCATAGTGACCCTTTTGCTGACACTTGTTGCAAGTCACCTCTGAGAGCGGACGATGATAAGGAGCATTAGACCTTGGAGCTTGATTCTGAGACTTGTTCTGATAGCCAGGGTTGGGTGGGTGGGAAGTTCCATGACCACCTTTGTTCTTCTGCTGGTAAGGCTGACGGAACGGAGGAGGAGGAGGCAACCAGAACTTCTGTTGCTTGGCCGCCACTAGTGAGGAAGAAGAGGACTGAACTGCGTCCCTGACTCTCTTCTTAGAAGCCTCACACTTGAGCTGAGCAACTTCTTATTTCAGTTCCATGTTGTAGAATTCATCATACTTTTTCGGCTCAAAAAGCACGAGAGCTAATTGCAGATCTTCTCTGAGGCCCCCTCTGAATTGATAAATCATGCTCTTTTCATGAGGAACTCTTTCTTAGCGAAGCGAGAGAGTTTCTGGAACTGGATATTGTATTGGTACACGAACATGGTGCCTTTCTTGAGATTGCGGAACTCCTCACGCTTGCTCTCAACAACACTTTGTGGAATGTGGTGAGCTTTGAAATCTCGGCAGAAATCATCCTAGGTAATCACACGACCTCCTCTGGAATCTTTGTATTGTTGATACCACTCGGCAGCTTGATCCTTGAGTTGAAACGAAGCAAACTTGACAAAGTCCTCAGGTCTGACATTGCTACATTCAAAATGCTTGTTGATGTCCACGAGCCAATCATCGGCGTCAGTGGCCTCGGCACAGTAGCTGAAAGACTTCGGCTGATTTGCAAGGAACTGGTTGAGGGTAGCGAAGTGAGGCTGATTGTTGCCTTGGCCTTGATTTCCTTGGTTGCCTTGCCCTTGGGTGTGTTCTTGCAAGAGTTGCAAAATCATCTGAGCATTGGCGTTGGTGGCTGCCATGACAGCTTGCCATGCCTCCAGAGGCGGAGGTGGAGGCGGAGGGTTCGACTGACTCCCATCATTGCGATCCGGATTCTGACACGTTGGCGGAGCCATCCTGAAGAGGGTGACGTCCGTTAGCATCTTGAAAGAGATATATTCAAGCTGAATCAAAGGATCGAAATTGCAACATATAGTCTTCACAATAAACATTCGAACGAGGATGAACGAATGAATTCCAAAGTAAATCATCACACTTCCATAAGTTGAGAAGCCACTTAGAAAAAGGTTTCCATAAGTTGAGAAGCCACATAGAAAAAGGTATGGAATCACCATCTGACTTCGAAACAACTCGAATATCACAACTGAAAACAAAACAAAAGATTGGCTTGTAGAATAAGCCAGAACAAACACATGATAGAGATTTCGCCCAAAGTGTTCGTGGTGGGGCCCATACGGGCACGACGTACAGCGGACGTCACGAATGACAAACAAGACGTCCCCGAATCGGCATAGCCAAGGATTCCTTAAGACGCGTCGCGACCACTGTAAATCGACCGTGGATAGGCGGACCACTAGACGTGGACCCCAATCTCAAATCATACATTTGTCAGAAAGATATCCTATAAGCTACTAGAATTCCCACTTATAAACTCCCGAAACTTTCTGGTTATGCAATCAGGTGTTGGGGATACAGGGGACACAAAATATATCACCCACACTAACAATACCGAGATCCAGATATATCCATCCTTCAACACATAACCAAGAAACCTTCGGAAATCATTTCCCTCAACCTTCGAAAAGCATCCGTTATACGAGTTATGGCAATACTCCCGAACTCCCGCCCCCGTACTGGGTGGCGTCGAGGTGATCTCACCAACAACTGCATAAAAGAGATTTTCGATGTCGGCGAAACTCAGGTATTCCATAACTGCAACGATAAAATTATGACGACAACACCTCGGAGCTCAACTCCCCGGGACACTGCCACAACCCCTAAATGTCAGGAGGCTCCAAGAACAATGTTCTCGTCACAAAACCATCAGAACGATTCCAAGATACCCGCGTGATCCTAAATTTTTTTTAGTGAAATTTGAGGAGAGTAGAGTCAAAACTTCTACGTCAGGAGGCCTCACCAGAGCGACAAAGTGACTGAGGAGTAAAAAGAATCCTACTCTCCGATATATATAATCCTAAGAGTCAAAACATTTTTGTCTAGACTCAACAACACCAGCGATTCGATCCAGCAGGGGGCTCCTAAGTCGGGGATGGCTTTGATTAACAACTTGTGACACCCACGATGCGGCTATATCTCCCACGTGTCGGGGCACGACTTGGAGGCATAACCGCATGGTGGTTTTGTCGCAAGAAGGGTCATCTTCACACAATCCCATGTAATGAACAAGAATGGGATTGTAACGCCCTCGATGCGGCAATATCTCCCACGTGTCGAAGCACGACTTAGAGGCATAACCGCATTGAAAGCAATGTCGCAAGTGAGGTAATCTTCACACAACTCATGTAATACAATAGGGGAAAAAGATACATAGTTGGCTTACAATCGCCACTTCACACAATTACATGAATAAAGCA
>NW_024119075.1:0-10764 GCF_003073215.2 Triticum urartu
GTACGACTACTTCCTCTACGTTGCGTCAACGCTTCCGCGTCGGTCTACGAGGGTACGTAGACAACACTCTCCCCTCTCGTTGCTATGCATCACCATGATCTTGCGTGTGCGTAGGGAAATTTTTGAAATTACTACGTTCCCCAACAGCCCCCACCTGTTCGGCGCGCGATGATCCCGGTCCTGCACACCACTCCGCCAAGGACCACGGCCACCTGGTCGAAACGCCTGCGGCCGGCCAGCCTTGGGAGAGGCCCCAAGCTCCTCCGCCCTGGCCACGAAATCGCTCACCGAGCACGGAGCCCGGCCGCACTCCGCCCCTGCGTTGTCTACCACTACTTCTTCCTTGTTGTCGGAGTCCTCACCTGCCAAAGCCCAGAAACGGCTGCCGGGGCTCCGGCGCCCGCAGAGGCGCACTGCAGCCCCACATGAGGCGAGGAGCACGCCGGCCCTGCGCCCGACCGCACCACTTCGCCGAGTCCCGCTGGGCGGAAGCCACTCCACCGGTGTCGCCCGCTCCATCGCCCCCCAGCTCGCCACTCTGCACGCTACTTACAGAAGCCGTTGTAGCCGAAAGAGCCATTGCTTTCACAACACCTGGTGCCTGCCCATACAGAGTACTTAGCACTTGTACATACCAACAATGGAAACACATGCGCGTCCCTGTAAGCGCCATGGGCCGCATCTGGAGGGAGTCAAGTTGCTCGATGGGCTCTCTTCGTGTCCGCCCGGATCCGGCTCTCCATGTACGCATTTGTCACGACGAGATTGACAAAAAAAAACACTGGAGACCGCGCCGGCGGTCAGCAGGAGACGGTTTGGTGTGCCGGGCCACTTGGCCTCCATGTACAGGCGCTTCCTCCACGGCGCCATGTGCAGACTGCTCTCCCGGTCTCACCACTTCACAGCGGCGCACATGGACCCAACCACGTACGGCCCGCAGCTTCACCGACATGCTGACGAAGACCTCCGGGAGCACAGGCACCAGCGCCGTACCCAGCGCTGCCGCGCACAATGACGAACTCGACCCTCAAGCTAGGCTCCACCACCACCAGCATTGTCTTGCCTCTCCTCGTTGAGACCACCACATCCACGTAGCTCTGCTCCCCCACGGGGAACTCAGGCGAGCCTGACCACCCGGACCGGCAGATGGCATTGTCGAAGCCGGCAACGCGCAGCCGCCCGGCAACCCACCGGAGCGTTCTGCCCGGGATCCACCGCCGGCCGTCATGCGGGTGGCGCATCCATGACCGTCATTGTGACCCCGAGTGGCCCCGCAAGTCTGACCCACCCGCTACCCTGCCTCCCGGCGTCTCTTCGGAGTGAAAATAATTATCCTCATCGCAGCTTTACATCCGAATATATTTATGAATTAAGTGGCGCAAGGAGGATAAATTCTCCTCCTCTATGCTTTGGAGGCATCGGTTATGCGGCCCACCTCAATTCAAGGGTATGCAGCTGAATACCCATTATTTTTGCCAAAGTACTAGGTATATATAGTGCATATCATGTCTATGTATAAGAACAAACGAAATTTATGCAATAAACCTGCTAACGGACTAATTCAGCCCAAAAACGGAGGCTCGCCCAGCTTGCTATTCTCCCTCACCACCCACGACATTGGCCAATATGCCCAAAATGGTTTAGGCTGCAATCGTGCGCATGCATCCATTGCTGCTTCAGTTTTACCATCGCCGAAACCGCTCAAAAAGAAGTTTTATCTTCGCCGAAAAATGAATGAATCGATCAAGCAGTAAACAAATCGGCGCCCCCCTTCCGTTCGCAAGCAAGCCGCCAGGCAGCCGGCTGATTGCATGATCCCACCCGTGCACGACGGCAAGGACTGGCGGGCAGCGCGGTGCGGCACACCATCCAGATTCCAGTGGCACGATATCCAACCCTCGCTCCCTCTTATACTGATCTTTGCACGCAACCGTCTTCAGTTTTGAAGCCCTAGATACAACCAGGAGTAAGTACTTTCTGTTCCTCGAAAATAGATGTGTTCATGTGGCCTAATACATTACGACTATTAAAATTGGGATCTGGGGGTTGCTCCTCATGTTGATTCTTAGTTGAACTAAATTCATCTTGCTAATTAGATGTTGGTTATTGATTTCTCTCTATATCTCATGCTGCTTAGCTTTTTTCTTAGCTAAGAAGAAAGATGGGCCCAAATTACTTGAATCATTGCGTTACATTTATCCAAATAGATTTTTTCTTGCAAGTTAAGGAAAAGGACATCATCCTATAATCTGCAAGTTTTTTACATCATTTTCTATTTTCCGTCTCTATACATCTTAGATTGTTGCCACTTCGATATGTTGAGCAAATAGTATTTCTATATGGTGTACAATTTGAAGTTGTGATCAATTATGTGAATCTATTATATTATTCTACAACTTTATGCATTGTCCAATTTGTATAACTGGTACTAGAATCATACACCAAACAAGGATTTAGTCTTCTAAAAAACTGCCTTTGAAATTTTGAATACACACACTTGAAATCCTGGGCCCGCCCTTGATGTGCGCTTTAGTTGAGGATAACCAAATTTATTCCCCTCTAGATATTTATTGAGGATGGGTTAGTAGACTTGCCCTGAGAGGTCCTCTCTTCTGTTTGCTGATATAAGTATACAACAATACAAACTAGTTTGTACAACATACATGAATGATCTGCATTGGAATCAGAGAACTAGGCTGAAACACTGCAAATACAACTCAAATCAGATGGGGGTACTGTACTAGCCAGCACTGCAGTCTATGGCGGTGACAATTGAGCATGTCCTCAATACAAACTTCCGTTAATACAACAGGGTGACTGATTTTCCTTACCTTCTCTCCCGCCTCTTTCTTAACAAATAACATGGTGATAGATACTTCAGTCTGTATGTCACAAGTTTAATTAGGTCCTGCAAGATTTATAGAGGATGGAGTCCAAACGTGAATAGTATAGAAGATGTCATCTTCATCTACTAGCAGAACTACTATAAACATGCAGGTACTAGTAATTCCATGATTATTGTCAAAAAATATGACAATACTGTAAGTGCTAAGATCATATTTTTAGCTGTAGTTGGTTAGCACTTTATTAATCTCTGAGCGGGGCTTATCTGACAAACAATTTGAAGTACGTAAACAACATTCATAATTTTATTTTATTACCATCAATTGTGTTCAGTTTCATTCATATATATGTATTGACCCCCTTCTTTAAATTAGGTCTGGAGAAGCGGGACGAACTCCTAGCACATGATCGCATACGAGCAATTCAAGAGGAATTGGCGGGATTCTTTGTTGAGCACATCATACCTAAAGACCGATAATACCATGCGGAATTGCATGATTTGGGTAGATGATGTCAGGGGTCCTAAGAGATGTTATATTGTATATATGTAGTACCGTCGGATAGATATACGAAAACTTGTTGTTCGACCAAGCACGGAGCAAGAGGGTCACTTCTCTCTATATATGTTCATGCATGACGATCTTTTGTGTAATGGTTCCTTGATTGCTATATGTAGTAGTTAGCGTTGAGTTGAATGGAAAACATTAAATAAACATGAAACCCTAATTGTAAAAGAAGTGAAGGGTAAACACAAAAATAAAAGGGGGAAACACAATATGAAAACCGCTAAACCCTCCAAAACCCCTAAACCCCTCCTTTCAAAAAAAAAAACCCCAACGCCTGGCAGCTACTGACGCGTTGCTGCCTTTTAGTCCCGGTCAGTGTCACCAACCAGGACTAAAGGTCCTCCTTCCTGGGCGCCAACCGGGACTAAAAGCGGTGGGCATTAGTCCCGTTCCTTTTGCCCCGGTTGCAAAACCGGGACTAAAGGCCCTCTGGAACCGGGACCAAAGCCCTATTTTCTACTAGTGCATGCCATCATTTTTCTAATTATTATAATGATATTTGAGTAGTATGATTTCAACATGCCTCATCTATAACGGTATTTCTCAGTGAACAACGACCCCACACTACTACTTGCACAGTAAGTGGAAAAGGAGGAACTAAATATGAGTGGAGTCAGCCCCGGCTAGGTCCTGCAATAAAGCACAACATATGCCATTAACTAAAGTAGTTATTTCAATGTACTAGGTTAATTAATCTGTTTATTTCCCTCATTTGTTTAATGTAATACATTAATTAATTACTTATACAAGAAAACCAATTGCTAACGCGGCCGTCGTCCAAACTTGGCAAGGATATTTTCATTCAAATTTGGAGTATTGAAATTGTTAGAATTTTTTCCATGGGAATTGTCTGATTTGTTTGACTGTTTTACATATAAGTTTCTTACAATGATTCTGTTGCACTATATTTGGAATTGCAATAATCCTTTTGACTAAAACCTCTTTCAAAGACTATTATTTCAGCATAAGCCATGGGGTAACCAATAACATCAATATTTGTGGATTATTCTAGACCTTATGTCATTAGTCCGCATGGTATGTAAGAAACCATTATAATGACATTTGTGCAATAAATTTTTTAATGAAACTCAAGTGGTCAACATTGCTTTTTGAGGAAAAGAGGCCAACATTGTTTGTTATGATGTATATTGGATGTACCAACCTATCTACAATTATGTATGAGGCGTTTTATACCCGTTGGCTATTTATCTCCCTTGTGACTGCAGACACCAACAAAATCATCCCATCATCAACGGCGATGGAAGACAGAAAAAGTGACAACAGGGATGCGTCGCTTGAGGCATGTGATGATTTATTTTTCCCGGTGCAACACACGGGCATATTTAGTGCTAATACAAGCCACATGTATTCAGCTCGCTAAGGCCGAATGAATACTCCAACAATCCACCAACTCTTGCACCATGTGAATAATGCTCTCCATCTGTCCCTCACTTTATTTATACCACTCCATTCTCAAGGTAAAATATTGTTCATTCATCCACGCTTCTAATTGTTGATTCTCTTATCATGCTTACTTATGAGCTCATAATATAGGTAAAAAACACATGGGCTTACACCATAGTAAAGAACCAGAGAGATATCCATAGACATACAGAAACCAAAGACATATAGAAACCAAAGACATACAGAAACCAAAGACATCAGAAAATTATCAAATCACACTTGCGAGATGTTCAGTTGTTCAAGTTGTTCTTTTCTCAATAAGTTTGATGACACATTTCTCCTAGTCATAGTGCTAGTGGCCTAGCCAGACGCCAAGTTGCCTCAGACATGTAGTTCCACATCGTTTGCTATATATTTTGGGAACAAACCATGTGTTGTAGCTCCGTCGTGGCAACATCGCTAATCCTAGTAATAAGATGATGAAACTCCGAGCAATTGACCAACCAATTCTTTACCAAGCTCATGGACAGCATTAATGTTTTCTCAAGGATGGACAATTTTAATAAATCGATTACTATTAGTGTTCCAACACCAATCCAGCAGCATCCAAGCCTACAAAGGAGGTGCCTAAGCTTCCAAGCCTACATAGGAGGTGCATCCCAAGAGAGCGTGGGCGCGGCGAACCTTCGCTTCATGGCACAAGACTGGATCAACGACAGAAATGTGGTCGCACATCATCTTCTTCATTCCCCAACTATTATTCCCAATGCCCAAGAAACTATACAAAGTTCTAAGTTTAGGACACTTACTAGCAGTAAGGTGTTAATAAAATACATGGAGTGTTGTGGTGATTCATCCCCGTATTCGAACACTCGTCCATAGATTGGCTCTACGACATGTAGTGTTGTGGTGGTTCATCCCCGTGGTTGTGTGGATGGCGTAGGGTAGGGTGGTGGGTGATTCTGATGTCATCGTTGCTTCGATGCTAGTGGTTTCCTAGCCGTGTCCTAGACGCCTCGAGATATTGACATCAGTCCTCCCTTCCGGTTGGATTCTGATGTCATCGTTGAGCCTCCAAGTGAAAGATTTATGCTCTAGCACCGATGACGGTGATGCTCGCGGGTGTCGCTTCCCACTTAGGGGTGTAGTTCTGGATCCCTTCTCCTTGTCAGGGCTCTGGGTGAAGTCCTTAGTCCAATTTTCGGGCTCGACAATGGCAACACATTTTGTCATTACCTCTTTTGAGTCGTGAAGCTCCAGTACCTAACTCCATCCTTGGGGTGAAGCGTCCAGGTTCCTGGCGTGGATAGGAGTCGTTTTGTCTCCTACCTTTTACATGTGACCCTCGTGGTCATCATTCTTGGTCCTCGCTGTCCACAAGCAGCATTGGCGCTACATGGCCCAGAGCGAGAGGGGAGGCGGCCCTCTCTAGTAAGTTTGGTGTGTTTGGTGTATTGGCATCCGCTGTTTTCCCTAGAAGGTGAATGTTTTGGTCCTGGTCAGTGGTCTCGGGTGATTATTGTTGGGGTGGCTTTTATTTTGTTGTTGCTCGACGTTGAATTCGTGGTGATTTAGCTACTTGCTCGGTTATTGTCTTTCTTTTGACCTGCTTTGTAAGAAGATCTCCTCATCACCATATATTGGTACGACCATTGTTTACTCTATAAATAAAGAATGGGGAAAGCCTATTTGAGTGAGATTAGATTAACTTTAACATGCATTTTCTACTCCTCTCACACTTTCAAGAGGAAGAAAGCACGATGGAGACATAGGATAGTGGAGGTGTTGTAATAAAGGGGCTATACGAGCATGTATACAACAAGGTCAAGCAAGTCAACCCAATAATTTAACTATATTAGTCATCAACCCGTGCATTTGCACGGGCTAGATTTCCAAATGCATACTCGCATACATAGTTGGAAATTTAGAGCAATACTTGAAGTTATTATAACTTATAAAAATTCTCAATATATAAGCCTATTTTCTCAATGATAAATAGAAAACACGTTTTTATGTGATGAAAAACATATGAATATAATTATAAACCGTAACTGGTGCAACATGTGCAACTGAAGAAAATACCCTCCGCACTATATGCACAACTAATGGCAGAGTATATTTAACTGAAACTACACATAGTAGGTAGTGATGCTCGTATCGCTTGAAGGTTGAATGCAAAAGAAGAAGTCTTCAGCAAACTCCATTTGTCATTTTGAAATGATAGAATTCATTTTATTCTTGTGGCATGAAACAAAAGTGAGGTTGTTTTACTCCATCCTCGACAGCATCCTAGCACCACATAAATGAAAAACTTGACCATTCTCGGCCTAGTTTGTGAGAGAGAGAGAGAGAGAAAAAAAGAATGTGTTCAGCTGGGATCATTTTGACCTGGAAGCCCAATTTTGTTGTAACAAATAATAATGCAGTGGACTCATGTGTGGAAAAGTTTAGTCGCAGGTTGATGCGCCTTTCTATTGGAGAAACAGATGTAGCTTCCCTCAGTTCCATCCTACATGTGTGAAGTTGCAAGGCGCACATATGCAAGTGTCCATAGGTAAATATCGAGTTAGATTGCTAGCTTCACTTTGGTTGCAATAATTCAATTAGAGAATGTTATGAAATCATCTCCATGAGAACAATTTATGAGTTAATAATTTAATTTGAAAGCAGGTCCAGAAAGAAAGCAGGTAATTTAGTTATTCCACGTATTCTCCCAAAATGGATATGCAGCTATTTCTCACACCCACGGATCAACCGCCAAAATGGAAAATTTGAGATAATGGAAGTTCTGATTTAAAAGTACAGCCAAGCAGACCATTTAAGGGGAAATATGTTAGACCAATCATTAGTATATTTTCATTGCATACTAATTATTTGCCTCATAGTAACTGCAGAACACGATAATAGCTTCTTAAGAGTAATGTCCGGTTATGTCACATGGGAAAGATCGCTTAACCGTATAACTTATATAAGTAAAAGTTCTATAGTGAAACGAAAGCATGTGTAGGTTTATACAAAATTAAGTCAAAGTATGATTTGTCCAAGTGTTGAGCTGACCGCAAATATGTGAAGGCAGTATATTTCTCATAATAGGTACATTATTAGTGGACGCTAGTAAAGACTACAAATATAAACAAAATCATCCTACTTAGGAGAACAAATAACAAACTGAAATATTCTTGATATTAAATCAACCAAGATTATAATGGGAGAATTAATCTACAAACACGTAGCGTGCATATCTTTTTTGACAGAAACCATGTGCCAACTCGACCTCATCTATACTTCTCTAATAACACATGATTACTTCTTTGTCCACACACACATCATATTTTTACATGGATTAGAAAGGGGGAAAATGGTATTATCGACAATACCTACAGAAGTAGAGACTTGGGTTGTACCTGCAAGGCTGCAAGAGCATAAGAAATTTCAGTGTGATAGTTATGACATATAAGATGAAGATTCTAAATCCTATATGAGATCGAAATAAATAAGTCAGTTTGTACATAAATCTCGGAATACTCATCTGCGCACAATGGAAAGTCAAAGCGGCACCATACTAATCTGATGAAAACGTTTTTGACTAATATTCTGTTGCCATAAGTAAGCTGGAACTGTTGTACATTATGAAAACATGTAAAATATATAGGTCATACCTGAAAACTTGTCAGTATACTTCCTATATGCAGAAGCACTAAATAACAAGTACTGGACTTTCAAAGGAAAGATACATTTTGTTAGAAACAATCCTAGGAAATGTAAACTAACTATATAGTTTCTGCTTGAGGAAAATGTCATACGTATATAAACATCAGTAATCTGGAGTCTTGTTGCTGTACAAAGATGAAACAGTATAACATCTGCAAATCCTCTCCATGAGAAACATCAACTAATTTCATTTTCTACCACTCTAGTTATGAAATATTAGGTCAGGTAAACTGGAAAAAAATCTATAATGCCTCATCTAAAGTTCTAAACATCAATGTCAGCTGGGAATCTCTATAAAGCCTCATGTGAGCATCAAAGTGAACTTGCTGTGCGGCACTTACTTTATAATTCAAGGAACGCAGCCCTACTGCAAGGACTGTGTGGTTCCTCTTGTGGAGAAGCAAATCAAATCTCGTTATCATTATTTGGCTCATAATCGTCAATTACATTATTGTTGATAGACCTAAAAAAAGTTGATTGGTACTTTTCTTCTATGCCAGAGATAAGCGAATTTACTAGGCTATTTAGTGAGTCCAATGAACTGTAAAATACGAAAGAAAATTAATGAATAAGGGGTTACACTTGCCAGCGTAGTTGGGTTAGAGTGTAGTTTCTCCACTTTAAAGCATTGCAAATCATGACGCTTCGCTACTCTCATCACTAGTAGAAAAAGGGTCAAACGTGAAGCACATTAGTGCCGGTTTGATTTTGGCCCGGTACTAATGGTACCATTAGTGCCGGTTCGAACAGATTTTCATTAATGTCGGTTCGTGTTGAACCTTTAGTACCGGTTCGTGGCACGAACCGGTACTAAAGGGGTGGTGGCAGGCTGGCGTCAGGCCGGGGCCCCACGATCACCTTTAGTACCGGTTCGTGGCATGAACCGGTACTAAAGGTCTAACCTTTAGTACCAGTTCGTGCCATGAACCGGTACTAAAGGGGTCTGACCTATAGTACCGGTTAGAAACACAAACCGGGACTATAGGGCAATTTTCAAACTTGAAAAAATCATAACTAAATCATCCTAATTCAGAAAAATACATATAATATATCAAAATTTGCAGAACAAAAAGGTTGATCCGCTGAAACAAAAAGTTTTCCTTTTCGACAATTTTTTAAAATCACAAAATTCCAAAGGGAAAATAGAGTTTTTGGGCGTTTTAGACGTTTTTAGCGTTTAGTGCTAGGGTTTAGATTTCAGAGTTTAGGATTAGGTTTTATGGTTTAAACCCTTAGTTTTTACTATTTAGCATAGAGTTTGCGACGTTTTAAGTCCCGGGTTTAGGGTTTAGGACAATTTTTGAAATGACAAAATTATAAAAGGAAAAAAAAGATATGCTCTAATTTATGTTTTTTTGAATTTTGGTTAAATCTTGTCAAACCGGTCAAACAACTGATTCAAGAAATATAGAGTGTTACTAAATAATTACGCAATAATATTAGTGTTACTAAATAAGTATCTCAATTTTTTTAATTTTGGTCAAATCTGGTCAAACTGTGGTCAAACTATGGTCAAACTACTTATTCAAGAAATATTAGTGTTACTACATAATTACTGTTTTTTAGAATAATAGTTTCAAACTCAAACGGTGAAACGTGTGACTTCATGCTCAAGCTAAACTGCTGAGGGTTAATAGGATTGACAGCTTACATTTGTCAGGAAAACAACAAGTGTAGACTCGGAAACGAAGGAGAATAGAACCCGAAAGTTAAGCGTGCTCGGGCTGGAGTAGTGAGAGGGATGGGTGACCGGCCGGGAAGTCAGGCGATTTGGAATGAGTGATCCACACTTGAGCAATTAAGAGAGGTGATTAGAGACTAAATCATCAAATAATTCAGAAAAATTAAAAAAAAAAAAAAGCAAAAAAATATTCCAAAATTCAAAAAAAAATTCAAAAAAAATAAAAACCTTTAGTACCGGTTGGTAACATCAACCGGTACTAAAGGTCCCCCATACCAGGGCGCGAGCTCACGCCACGTGGTGGCACTTTTTAATGTCCTCGATCGACAGGTTGGGCGATATGTGCCTTGTACACAAAGCAAAACCAAAGGCACCGCTAAGCTCCAAAGTGAACACAGGGTGTGTGTTGTTTCGGCTGTGATTTCCACGGCTGCAGCTCCAGCGGTCCCAGCAGGGAGCAGCGGTTTTATATGTTAGCTATGGCAACAACACAGCGGTCCCACCATCCTTCTTCAATATCATGACGCACGTCCTAGTTCATCTAGTCGACGAGATTGT
>NW_024119076.1:0-10958 GCF_003073215.2 Triticum urartu
CTCTTCATTGTATTTTTGTTCCCTGTACAGGAAAATACTATCTTGTTGACTCAGGCTATGCAAACAGAGATGGCTATCTAGCACCATACAAAGGACAACGGTACCATGTACCTGATTTCCAACAAGTACCTCCACGAGGGAGAAATGAGACCTTTAATCATCTACATTCCTCACTACGAAACGTCATCGAAAGAACTTTTGGTGTTCTCAAGATGAAATGGCGAATCCTTCTTGGCATTAGGCGTTACAAAGTTGAAACACAAACAATGATAATTACTGCATGTACTTGTCTTCATAACTACATCCGTGAGAGCAAACTACCTGATGAGCATTTTGATATGGTTGAGAATGGATCCTATGTTCACGAGGAGAGCGCTTCTCATCACTTTGCACCCTATGATGAAGGCAATATGGGAAGTGTACGAGATGCTATTGCTGCGAGTGTCTTTCCTTGATGAATAGCTTTATTGTGTATGCTTTTGTTGGGAGAACCATGTAATATTTAGAATATCTTTCTTTCTTCTCAAGTACTACAGACGAGTTTTTTCCGTATGTGCGACAATGATCTTCCTTATGTGGACTTGTTACAATTTAGCGATGTTTCAAAATAAATTTTATGTTCGTATGTGCGGCTAAACAATACAAAATAACCCAATTATTATTTCAAAAAAAAATTAGAGGGTGTTACAGACTTTTTATTAGAAAATAAGCTAAACGCACAGAGGCTAAAAAGAACTGGATGGCTTATTCTCACTGGGCTTATTTCCACAACGGCTTGTCTGGGGCTTATTTCCACAGTGGCTTCTTCATAAGCCAGAGGTGAAAAGAACTGGCCCGGACTGTTCCGTCCAAAACTGCGCCGAAAACACAGCAAACATGGCAAGCAAGATATAGTTCCATAAGGAACAAAGAACTTACGTACCCCTGGAAAAAAGAGAGAACATGGCATCCAAGTCCGACTCGAACCCGGCCGGTCCCTCCGGTTATGTATATGGAAACGAAAACGGCGCACGGCGTTCATGTGGGTCAACCGGAAGAAACGGAGCCCATGGCCATGGACGACGCGGGATGTTGCGACTTGCCCACGGACGTCCTGGTGGAGATCCTGCTACGGCTGCCGCCTGTTGGCCCAGACCCGGCGTCAAGTACTTTCTGACGACGGCGATACGACCGACGACGAACGATGAAGACAGACGAAGCTCGCTGACGAACTCGACGAAGTTTCTTTACGCCGAGATGCACCGTAGTGCAAAGCTAGTCTCAACTCACGTTGAAAGCTAGCACCGGACCTTGATCGATCCACACACAAAGTCTCCGTAAGCAAGCACAGACCAAAGCTAGCCTGTTCTAGCTAATCGATCTGTAGAACGCCTCCTGTACGTACACAACGGCCAGCCGGCCGGAACACACGCACGCACACGAGAATAGCTTGTTTGATGGCTACAGGAACGTGTCGTTCCTGCTACTTTATTGCTTCAAATCAGATCCACGGTCTGGTTGTTACAGGGTACAGGCTACATGTATATATAGCCTAGGATAGCTACGTGAGCAATACTACTCGGTTTGCTAATCCTAGTCCTACACGGTACATGCAAGTAACCTACTCGTACATGAATTCCTATACCTACTCGGTGACTGGTACTAGTCCGTGCCGGACAGGGGCACCACGTCGTGGTTAATCCCAACAATCACCCCCCCTAAACACGACGTCGCCATGTCACAGCTCGGACGCCGATCCTTCTTCTCATCTCCAAGAACTTCTCTCGATCCAAAGCCTTGGTCTGGATGTCCGCCAGCTGATCATCGGTGCAAATGCAGTTTACCTTTGTCTTCCGACCACACTTCTATACTCCGTTGCATCAACCGCGGGTGCTTGGCTCCTCTTGCTAAGTTTAAGTCGAGGCTCCATTGGGACATGACTTGGATTGCAGTCCTCCATGCTACAGCTTTCAAGAATTTTCTTTGCATATGCCTCCTGGCATAGTGTGATTCCCTCCGGCTTTTGATGTACCTCGATCCCGATATCCCGGGGTAGTAGCTCAAAAGACCTAGATCACCCATCTTGAAAAGCTCTTTCATCTGTAGCTTGAACTTTGCAATCACCTCTTCATCTGCTCCAGTTATCAATAGGTCGTCGACGTAGATGCCAACTAGTAGACGATCCTTTCCTTCACCTCTCTTGTACATTGCATGCTCTAGTGGGGCTTTCTCAAATCCAAGAGAAATCAACGTTCGATCAAGTTTGATGTTCCACTCCCGAGGTCCTTGCCATAGCCCATACAAGATTTTATGTAACTTCAGTACCTTGTGCTCTTCTCCCTCTTTGATGAAACCCGGCGGTTGATTCACATACACGTCTCCTTCTATCTCGCTGTTCAAAAACGCGGATTTTACATCCATGTGATGTACTTTCCATGATTCCTGAGCCGCGAGAGCGATGAGTAATCTCACCGACTCCATCTTTGCAATGGGAACGAACACTTCTTTGAAGTCCATACTTTCCTCTTGCATGTATCCTTTGGCCACTAGCCTCGCTTTGTGCTTCATGCACCCTTCGACATATTTCTTGATCTTGAATTCCCACTTGAGCTCTATAGCCTTTTCATTGTTGGGAAGATCCACAAGCTTCCATGCATTATTGTCGTGGATCGACCTCAACTCCTCTTCCATGGCCTGACGCCAACACTCCATCGTATTTGCGTCATTAAAATCTGTCGTTTCCTCGGCACTTAGACACTGCCATCCACTCCTCATCTTTGCCGGGTCAATCTTTCGAAGAGCTTGCTTCGAATATTGTTGTAACACCGGTTGCGGAAGTACGGACGTGGGTGGCTGTGTCCTTTCCTCCATTACTATCGGAGACGACGTGCTATTTTCTGCTACGCACTTTACTTTTGGCGAAGCAAAAATTCCAACGTGAGCTCCCAAAGCTAGGCTTCTTTTTCCTGGTACAGTGTATGGACTGCTTCCCGATGGCAATACTGAGCTGCACCCTCCAGCCGTATAGGCTACTTGTGGAGTTTCACCATGGGATGGGACAAGCCCACCTCGACCTGCTCCTTGCCCTCCTGCTGGGGGCGTACTACTACCCGTACGTGGGCTGCAGCAGCCTTCGTATTCATCGCTTGGTACCTTTCTGCTACCTTCTAGCCTTGTGGATTGTTCATTTTCTGAGACATGGAGTGCCGCGTCGTGGCCACCAACTCCATGTATCTGCGCCATCAAGCTAGCTGCGCTTGCATTCGATACACCAGCGACTTCCAGTTCGTTCGTAGCCGCTGCACTCGTCTTCACTTTTGCGCTAGCATCAACAACAGTTTCTGTTTCTTCGTGGACTTCCGACGCCACGTACGTCTTCGTTTTCTCTGGACGCATCGCACAAAAACTACTCCTCCATAGCTGAGCACACGCGGCAATTGCTGCATCCACTCCAGCGAAATTAGCACTAATGCCCGTAACATCGATGTAGGTTTCAGAATCATCCCCCGTGTCCATAGCATCGACACGAGTTTCCGAACCATGATCTTGAGAGCGAACTTTTTCTTCACGGAGCGCGACAATTTCTTTAGCCGACACTTGAAGAATTGGATCCTCCTTGTCCACAAGCAAGGAGATGATGGTGACATGATGTTGATGTGTGAACTTGTGGACAAGGAGGATCCAATTCTTCAAGTGTCGGCTAAAGAAATTGTCGCGCTTCGTGAAGAAAAAGTTCGCTCTCAAGATCATGGTTCGGAAACTCGTGTCGATGCTACGGACGCGGGGGATGATTCTGAAACCTACATCGATGTTACGGGCATTAGTGCTAATTTCGCTGGAGTGGATGCAGCAATTGCCGCGTGTGCTCAGCTATGGAGGAGTAGTTTTTGTGCGATGCGTCCAGAGAAAACGAAGACGTACGTGGCGTCGGAAGTCCACGAAGAAACAGAAACTGTTGTTGATGCTAGCGCAAAAGTGAAGACGAGTGCAGCGGCTACGAACGAACTGGAAGTCGCTGGTGTATCGAATGCAAGCGCAGGTAGCTTGATGGCGCAGATACATGGAGTTGGTGGCCACGACGCGGCACTCCATGTCTCAGAAAATGAACAATCCACAAGGCTAGAAGGTAGCAGAAAGGTACCAAGCGATGAATACGAAGGCTGCTGCAGCCCACGTACGGGTAGTAGTACGCCCCCAGCAGGAGGGCAAGGAGCAGGTCGAGGTGGGCTTGTCCCATCCCATGGTGAAACTCCACAAGTAGCCTATACGGCTGGAGGGTGCAGCTCAGTATTGCCATCGGGAAGCAGTCCATACACTGTACCAGGAAAAAGAAGCCTAGCTTTGGGAGCTCACGTTGGAATTTTTGCTTCGCCAAAAGTAAAGTGCGTAGCAGAAAATAGCACGTCGTCTCCGATAGTAATGGAGGAAAGGACACAGCCACCCACGTCCGTACTTCCACAACCGGTGTTACAACAATATTCGAAGCAAGCTCTTCGAAAGATTGACCCGGCAAAGATGAGGAGTGGATGGCAGTGTCTAAGTGCCGAGGAAACGACAGATTTTAATGACGCAAATACGATGGAGTGTTGGCGTCAGGCCATGGAAGAGGAGTTGAGGTCGATCCACGACAATAATGCATGGAAGCTTGGGGATCTTCCCAACAATGAAAAGGCTATAGAGCTCAAGTGGGAATTCAAGATCAAGAAATATGTCGAAGGGTGCATGAAGCACAAAGCGAGGCTAGTGGCCAAAGGATACATGCAAGAGGAAAGTATGGACTTCAAAGAAGTGTTCGTTCCCATTGCAAAGATGGAGTCGGTGAGATTACTCATCGCTCTCGCGGCTCAGGAATCATGGAAAGTACATCACATGGATGTAAAATCCGCGTTTTTGAACAGCGAGATAGAAGGAGACGTGTATGTGAATCAACCGCCGGGTTTCATCAAAGAGAGAGAAGAGCACAAGGTACTGAAGTTACATAAAATCTTGTATGGGCTATGGCAAGGACCTCGGGAGTGGAACATCAAACTTGATCGAACGTTGATTTCTCTTGGATTTGAGAAAGCCCCACTAGAGCATGCAATGTACAAGAGAGGTGAAGGAAAGGATCGTCAGAGGTGATTGTTGGGATTAACCACGACGTGGTGCCCCTGTCCGGCACGGACTAGTAGCAATCACCGAGTAGGTATAGGAATTCATGTACGAGTAGGTTACTTGCATGTACCGTGTAGGACTAGGATTAGCAAACCGAGTAGTATTGCTCACGTAGCTATCCTAGGCTATATATACATGTAGCCTGTACCCTGTAACAACCAGACCGTGGATCTGATTTGAAGCAATAAAGTAGCAGGAACGACACGTTCCTGTAGCCATCAAACAAGCTATTCTCGTGTGCGTGCGTGTGTTCCGGCCGGCTGGCCGTTGTGTACGTACAGGAGGCGTTCTACAGATCGATTAGCTAGAACAGGCTAGCTTTGGTCTGTGCTTGCTTGCGGAGGCTTTGTGTGTGGATCTATCAAGGTCTGGTGCTAGCTTTCAACGTGAGTTGAGACTAGCTTTGCACTAACACCGCCGAGCTCCCGGCGCCGGGCCCGCCTCGTGTGCCGGCACTGGCGCGACGTCGTCGGCGAGCACACCATGGAGATGCGGAGCCGCGCCAAGGCCCTCCTCTGGTGGAACGGCGTCGCCTACGTCGTCGACGACCTGTCCTCGTCGTCCACGGGGAGCAGCAGAGAGCTGTGGAGGACCGGCCGCTCTGAGCTAATCGGCACGTGCAACGGGCTCCTCTGCCTTTGTAACAACGAGGATATGCCAGGTGGCGTCATCACCCTAGTCAACCCGGCCACCAAGAAGACGCGGCCGCTTCCAACGCTGCCGTGCGCCGACAAGTTCATCGGGAGGCACCGCTGGGAGGACTGGGACGAAGCGTACAGCTTCGCGTACCACCCGACGTCGGGGCGGTATAAGGTGGTGCACGTTCCATGCAGCTTCGGCCACGTGTGCGAGTTCAAGGACGTGCGTGTGCTCACGCTTGGGGAGACGTCATGGCGGGAGGTGCCGGACGGCCTTGAGGGCGGGGCGAGGTGCAACCTTGACGCTGGCATCGTCAGCATCGACGGCATAACACACTGGGTCACGGAGGGTGCGGCCCCGAGGGTCGTGTCGTTTGACCTCGACGACGAGCGCATCCTTTCCCTCACAGAGCTCCCCGCACAGGCACATGCAGCCGGGCCTGATCATTACCGCCTAATGGAGGTGCATGGACGGCTGGGCATTGTCATCCGTGACCTCTCTGTAACCACCGAGGTGTGGATTATGGACAAGGGACGCCGGTGGAGCCGCCGGTACAGCCTCCGACGACGACACCTTCCATGGCCTCATTTCGTGTACGGCGAGTACATCCTGACACGAGAGAAGTCGTCATTGCATGGGCACCATAGAAGGAAAGGCCCATCATTGTCCGGCGAGGTGGTGCAGGTTGGCCAGCGGGATCATGGGACGTTGGTTGCAAATATGAAGGGTGCTAATTTCTACAGTGACTGCCGGACATTCGCCTACGTCGAAACAACAGAGCCACTAAGTGCTTATGAGGCCAATAAATATTAATTTGTATTATTAGAATGTTTGTTTGTTCATGGATTTAGTTATTTCTCCATATAAGCTAAACCAGGTAGGCATTTAGTTCCCTCAAGACATGCAGGGATTTAGTACAAGCCAAAAGCCTTCTTGTCACCCATTATATACTCCCTCCACATTGTACTAAATCAGCGACAACTATTATAGATCGGAGGGAGCACAAGATTCTTGTAGTGTTGAGTTTTTGGCAACCAGGTATCCAACTCTCTTATTGAGGTGATACATTTTGAATCCTTTAACACAATATATAGAAAAAGATATGTGAATGTAGGCATTCTTATGACCTAAGAAGCTATTTTTTTCATAAAGGAATTTCTATAATTTCTTTGTTTAGCTTTATTTATCCATGCTTGGCTTTTTGGTGACATCGTATCTGTGTCTCTTCAGAGTCAGGACATTTTGATGACAAGAGCATGAAATTACAACATTATTAGCATAGGAAGCTATATATTCCCATCAGAAAATGCAACAGCCTTTTCCCTTTGCTAAGAGAGATAAACGATTGGTCAATGCAATGTCATTCATTTATCTCCTTTCTTTGACAAAAAATACACATTTTTTAGTAAACTTCCCAGGTTGTACCTATACCCGCATAAAATAGGCCATGAGTTATTTGATCCAATTAATCCAGACTATCCATTTCTAAAACAAAAATCCAGACCATCCAAAGATCGATCTAATGGATGATAAAATAAAGGAGCAAAGTGTATTTTTGGTCCTCAATATATTTGAAACAGAATTTTCTCTTCATAAAAATAAAACTTTGCCCGTGGTTCCACGAGTTTGCTCTCACCAATAATTAAGAACATTTGTTAGTTTTTGGCAATATGTTGTAGCCCTCTTTTATATCAAAAATTCTGAGAACTGCAGATGTTTTATGTGCTTTCAGTATAGTATATGATCCCACATCCACCATTGTGCTATGTTTTTACATGCTCTGCGATGTACTACTGAATACTGCCTGCCTGAAGTCCTTGTGACTTATAGAGAGCTCAAATTACTTGTTTAGCTGTATTTTGAACTGGTGTATAAATGAAATTGTATCTCTATACATAGTTGGATTTTCAAAATCTTAAACAGGGTGACTTTCTGGCTTCCTTTTACTAAGCTGCTTGTCCATACCGAAATTTTGTGTTTGTTCGTTTCAAATAAATAACATAACAAGTGACAAAAGAGTAATCAAGTATTAATCCAAACTTTACAAAATTGTAGCCCAAGCCAAACTTCCTCGCATGGCTTGTTTTTTGGCATAATCGTCACGGTCTCCAATTCCATCCAAAGTTCATCTATACTAGAAGGGTTGGGTGCGCTTCACTGCGCCGTGTAGTTCGATTTTCATAATGTTTTTACTCCCACTGTTTCAAAATTTATGATGATTACGTTTTTAAATCTCTTTAAGTTTGACCGAATTTGTAGAGAAATATATCAACATCCATAACATCAAATCGGTATCATTAAATTTAGCATGAAATGAATTTTTCATTTTCCATTTAATTAGAATTGTGGAAGCTGATATTTTTGGCTATGAACTTGTTCAAAGTTAAATAAATTTGACTTTTCAAAAAACTAATACACCATATATTTTAGAATCGAGGGAATATTTAGGTTGGCGAGTGGGGGAGATGATGGAGTGTGTTTTCTTGTTACTTATAATGTCGTGTTTTGGTTGGCCTTTTGCGGTCTGATTCTATGTTATTTGCTAATGAAGCCATATTTATATGGGGGGAATTTCTACATCAGTGATTGCATATACTATGTTAGTGTATCACATGTTGACGCTTCTTATTTCTAGGTAATGAGAGGGTGCACATGATTGATATGTTTTATAGGCCGGTTGATCCCGCTTGATTTGAACAATCGTTGACCTGCTCAAAATGTGAACTAACTTCAAAATTGAATACCTCAATTGAATGAGAGAGCTACACAATTAGAGAGCATAGAATTATTAACAGAATTAAATGAGAGAACTCATTGAGAAATTTTTGGCCCAGACAAAATTGGGTGACCCAATTCTAAACTGGAAACCTAAACTGACGGTGGGGCCTTAAAATTAGGAATCATAGTGTATCAGTCCTGCTAAATCTCAGTCGGCAAGACTTGGTTTTGTCTCAATCGATGCTATATTCGTAAGATCTTACACGAAATTCATGTAGAAAAATCAATACTTACTTTTTTCTGATACATTATGTCACTTGACTGAGACTTGGTTAACTTAGCCCCACCCATTTAATATTACAAAAGAATTGAATAGAGAACTCCTTGAGAAATTCTTGATCCGATTTAAATCAGATGACCCAGTTCTAAATTGAAGACCTCAATTGACTGTAAGGCCATAAAAATTAGGAGCATATAGTGTGTAAAAATTATAAATCATAGTGTATTATAATATTATAAGAATGTAAATAAAAAATTCTTTGAGAAATCATTGACCCGGTCCAAATCGGATGACCCAATTTCAAATCAAAAATCTCAATCGACTATGTGGCCTTTAAAATTAGGAAGCATATGAACTTATAGATTATAGATAGATAGATTTGACAGCAAAGGAAGTTCCAGTCTTCCAGATACCGATAAACGAAGACGGAAAAACTTGTGGTAGCCAAGTTGGACTCCATCAGGCTAAACTGTATGCCCGCAAAAAAAAGGCTAAACTGCAACGGAGAATTATTTCTAGTTTCCTTTTTCTTATTGATTAGTACAAATGCACGTGTGTTGTACCGGGCGAAAAAAGAAGCACAGCCTGCTTCATATGCCATTGTGGACCATTTTTATATCCCATTTTAATAAACGCCAATGATAAGGTTAAACATGAAAACTTTCTTACTTTTAATAAAAGTTAATGTTTTCATTAAAATTGGAACACTTTTTTAGAATAGTTATGTTTTATGAAATTCGAACATTTCTCAAAAAATAACATTTTTTTGAACAGATTTTGTTTTTGTTGTATATTTCTAAATGGAAATACTTTTTAGTAAAAATGGAAAAAACTTGGGAATTTTTAAAACAACTAATTTCAGACTGTCTGAGATTCGTGTTGTCAGACTGTAAAAAGCCCCCCAACTGAACACATACCAAGAATTAAAGTACAGAAGGAACACAAGGGCTGACAAATTAACCGCAATAGTACAGAAGGAACGCAAAGAGAACGACATTTGTTTCTAAGCTAAGAAGGTTCAGTTAGATTCATCTTCTCTTGAGAGAGAATGTGCTCCAGTCAAACAGCTAAGGGAATGATGACCAGATAATTGGATAAGATTCAGAAATCCAGGCAACGGCACATTCAGGCCAGATTTAGTAAATTGATGAATGACAGTACACGTTCTTTAATTTGCACCATCCAACACTAAACGAAACAAATCAAATAGATCTAAAATTGGGTTGTGACTTGTGATCATCAATCAATAGGAGCAGAGTATGGTGCAGATCTACCAATGTATTTAGGTGCTACCGGAAACACAACTGTTCATAATGATTTACCACAAAATTGAACAACCCAAAGCAGAGACACTGATTCAATTTGTTTGGGTGTGCTCAAAAGCAGGGTGCTGCCCGTAATACTCCAAAAACACTAAAGTCTAAACCCCTGAATCATTGGACTACTTGTGAACAAATTAATCAAGGAGCCCTTCATTCAGATTCAGGGTTCAATTAACTGATTAGTTAAGATCAAGTGTCAACTGGTTCACCAATTCTGTTATTCCCGGGAATGTTAGCGCATATCCACTGTATGGATTAGTCATATTATCAGGCTCGATCAGTATATTAGTAATTTTGTCACATATACACTGTTTATCGAACCAATTCCAATAATAATCAATAGACATGCATATATCTAGAAAAAGAAAGGAACACACATGCATACAGTAGAAGTGTCTCAAGGGCCAAACTATTCTGGAAACTATCATAGCAGACATCATCTTTTTCTAAATCTCGACTAAACTGTGATGCATGCACACTTATCTTGCCTTGACCACCTGCACAATCAGATCTTACCACTGGACATTGGTATTGTCTGATGCTTCCATCGAACATCGGGCAATTTGTGATTTACCATTGCCCTAGGGACTTGACATCCCAACTATCTTGCTCTAGCAGCTTAGTGGTACCTGACCAAAAAGCTTGGATGCATGTTCTGGAAGTTGTTCCAAATCTGTGCAGCTCCCTAGGCGGACTCATAGAAGGTTGAACAATGTTTTGTTAATCAATGAAGGCTTTCTGACCAGCTCCCCTCCCCTCCCCTCGCATCGCCCTCTCGAGGGCGACTCGGGGGCGACCAACCTCCCCGTCCGCCTCCTCCCCTTCTCGTTTCCTATCCTCGCCGCCGCCGGAGACGGGCGCCGGGT